>NW_023270389.1:31015955-31045977 GCF_011800145.1 Mirounga leonina
ATAAATAAATAAATAAATAAATAAATAAATAAATAAATAAATAAATAATGTTTTTCTCTCACAAAGTTAAAACTAACAAAATAGTCCAAAGTTTCTACCCTTTGTCAAGATTGCAATTAATGTTCTTCAAAATCTCATCATTGATTTGTATAAACCAGTTTATCAGACCTTAAAAATCATGATTATTCAGCCCTCTGGATGCCACAAAGTAGAGTTTACAGGATTGAGAACCTCTGTCCGTCGAGCCCAATGACACAATCCCGAATTTACACCGATTCCACTGTGGGATTTGAGCTGGTGGTTTTTCTTCTTTTCTTCTCAGGCTTAATGCTTATGTTCCCACTCTCAGAATTAACCTCTTAATGCCCGAGAATATACCGCGCTGTGGTCTGATCCTGAGTTTTACAGTCTGACAGATATTCATCTCTGGCTCACAGCTTGCAGGTGGGAGCCTCAGCCGAGGAGCCTTGGTGTCAAGAAATCAGCAGCTGCTCGTATATCACACTGGTCATTAGTGGAGGATCATTCTGGACCTTTGCCCACAGCACCTTGCTATGGCAGGAGAAGGGCTATAAAACCCTAGGCCCTGTCAGCCGTTGTCACTTAGGTGAGAATTTATCAGGTCTCCGAGTGCCCTCTGACTGGATTATTATGAATAATGAATGAAGCTTTATGCTACACTGAAGCATTAATAAGATGGGAATGACTGGGAGAAATTCCGAGCACCACAATCACGGTTGCTCTCCGGGTTAGCAAATCCGCAGCTGGTGGGCCTGCCCGGTTGGGCCTCTGCTGAATCTGCGACTGAGAAGTGAAGTCCTCCTTTAATCACAGAGCCGAGCTTCACAGTCCGAGATCTAGCCTGTGGCTGGTAATAAAGAACCGGGCATGAAGTTGTGCGTCCACCCTGTAAAAGTAGATGAAACCAATTTTAGATGCCTTTACGAAAACAATTAGAATGTTTGATGTCAAGCATATGTTTTACTATCAACTTAAAGCAAGATTCTACTGTTGAAACAGAAGCCTTGTAGGAAATCTCTAATATATAAATGCAAGTGCCTTCCATGACGAAGATATTTGGGGTGTGGAGAGGAGAATTTGCCCCTTTTCTAAATGGGGCTGGTCCTGCATGAGTCTCAGAAATACGTGGACTGAAATGAGGGAATGCTGAGGAAACAGAGGGACCGATGTGATGGAAAACAATGTGTCTCAGCTACGTCTGAATAGAAATCATTTTCTAAAACCATGTGAGGGTTACGGGGTTCCTCCAGCAAAGCCAGCCTCAGAGCTGATACCTTCTCTAGGCTGTCGTGGCAATGGCAACTATTGCGAGACACTCCATTGACTTCCTTCTCGCCTTCCCAACTTTTACTAAAAAAATAAGGCCATCTGAGTATCTTTCTCAGAAAACACTGTTGGATTGAATGAGGTAAAGAACAACCTATGCTGTTGTGATTTTCCTTTTGACTCTCTTCCCCGGGTTCAAGGGCCAAGGACTAGACAATGTGTTTGTTGGTCTGTCTTCTTCAAGAGACTCACTGACCAGCTCCCACTGGATTAATTTCCATTCTTCAAACATCTTCTGAGCCCCTAAATTTTTCAGGACTGTGGGAAATATTTTTTAGAAGACATTTCTCCTACATGAATGGACTGACACTTGAGAATAATATCCCTTTCTAAATGTACCAGGGGTAACCCAGACATTATACTTCAGTTCTCTAAGAACTTCTGTGACGAAGTTCCTCTTCCTAGCGATAAGAATAGGAGTTTCAAAGATGTAGGTCTACCTCAGGCTGTGTAGGTCCAGGGTGACCTGGAACATCCTCTCAACTTTTCTTGTCCTCAGCTACCGCATCGGTAAAATGAGGGAGGTAGAGATTACTTCTTAAACTCTATCCAGGTTAGAATTCTAGGACCCATTACTGACTTGGAGAGACTCAGAATACACGTACACCACTGCTGTTATAGAGTGAGAAAGAAGTCAGAGCCTAAAAAACATTAAAAAGTGGATCCCGAGGGAATCCTCCCCTGATCTTGGTACAAAGGAAGAAATCTATTCCCTGTTCATTCAGATGGATAGAAGTTATCAAGTATAATCACTTGTGCTCACCTTTCAATTCTGTTTTTACTCATGTAGATGGCGTTATTTTCCCCCCTCTTTTATTCCTAGACATTTTTTGTAGTCGAGAATTATAGAATCTTTAGAACTGGAATGGAATTTCTAGTTGGCCAAGTTTAATTTCCTCAAATTCTCTTTAATTTCCTCAAATTCTCTTCCTCTGAAAGCCTATCTGACACTCTAACCACCCCCAAGTGCTCTCTCTCTCCATTGATTGTATTACTTGTTTCATGTGTTAGGTAAGCTACATGGTAGCTTGGAGAATGCAATATTCATGCATAAGACTTACCTTCCTAAGATTCCTCGAGACAGATGTTGTGTCTTAAATTTCATTGAATTCTTCATAGACTCTAGCAGTGTCTTTCTCATCACATTTATTGAATGATAATTTATTAAGTATTTACTATGCGTTAGAAAATGTGATGGTTCTTACAGATACAAAGATGATTAGCACATATTTCTTGCCCTCACAGACTTCACAGTCTGGTAGATATTTAGTATTGAAGCACCGCGTTTGTTATGGCTTAGATGACAGCCTTGAGGGAAAGATGAAGCAATATAGACTGGATGCAAGAAGCATTTAGTTAAGAAGCTAACAAGTTAAACTATCATATACAAAGGGCACTGAATAGTTACTGTACCGATGTCAGTCTTAAAGTAGGTTCTCTGCATCATGGTGTTCTTGTCCCTGCTTCACTCACCATCACCTTTCCTGATCTGGATGAAGATCTAGAGGGCATGCCTGTCAATTTCGTGGCTAAGAGTAATTGTCAGTACCTTGAATTATTAAGTCATAATTCAAAAGGAACTTAAGTTGAAATGGTGACCTGCATCTAGGAAAGCGAAATTCCCCGGCATGAAATAGGATCCTGGGGTTGAACACCCCAAACCACTTTTATGAAGGTAGAATAAGGAAATATGTTATATGTGTCCTCAGTGATAGCATGTTCAGTATGAAGCAATATATGGTTTTTAAGTCACCCCCGTATCTAGAAGAGACGATATCTTGCAACAGGAAGCATCTATAATGTTAACTGAGGTGTAGGCGCCACGATTGATAAAGAGAAATAGAGTTAAACAAGAATACACAGAGAGAAGGGGAACCCAATAGTCAAAGTGACTCAAAATTATGTCATAAGAAGGGGTGCCTGGGTCGCTCAGTCGGTTAAGTGTCTGCCTTCAGCTCAGGTCATGATCCCAGGGTCCTGGGATCGAGTCCAACATTGGGCTCCCTGCTTCTCCCTCTCCCTCTGCCTCCCCCTGCTTGTGATCTCTCTCTATATATATCAAATAATTAAATAAAATCTTTTTAAAAAATTATGTCCTAAGAAGATGGAAGGGCCTAAGGTTGTTTTACCTGAAAAAGAATAGGAGTAGGGAACACGGCCATTGTCTTCAATTATTTGTAAGGCTTTGCAAGATGGATTAAAGTTACTCTGTGTAAACTTCACAAAGATAAATTTCAGCTTCCACAAATTTCAAGTTTTGTGGAAACTTCACAAAGATAAATTTCAGCTCAATATAAGAATGAATTTTCAGCCAACTCTCTAAATAGGCAGACTTGAGAGGTGGTAAATGTGGAAGAAAGAATTGAGGGAAACCCCAGCTCACCAGGGCCTCCAATCCCCAACCTTCTAACTACATATTACACAGTGAAACCACTCTAACTCTGTTTCAAGAGTGCCATGGGTATTTTGTTTATGAGGGTGGGTTTTGTGTATCAGTTACAGATGAAGAAGCTGTTGGTGTTATTCAGAATGCATGATACCACGTATGTGAAAATTTCACCTCCATACACCCTTTGGAAGATGGCATGAGAAGGACCACTAGCTAAATATATTCTGAAAGTGAAGTCTAAGGTAAGAGCTGAGCTTAGTGCGCAAAGGGAAGTTTTCTGTAATTCTCCACAGAGAAGCAGAGAACGAGGAAGGGAAAGCAGTGGCCCCACGTAGCCGAGTAGCCCAAGGTGGGGGAACAGGCACCCCTCCCTCACCCAAGAAGACTCTGTGATCCCCGCACAAAAAGAACCCTTCCTTCACTGACACACTAAACAGACAGAGGCACCAGGTAAGCAGTTCTTTTTTTTTCCTTCCAGTTCTACCAAGAAATAATCAACATATAACACTGTATGGGTTTAAGGTGTACAGCATGATGGTTTCACTTGCCTCTATTGTGAAATGATTATCACATGGGTTCAGTTAACATTCATCCTCTCGTATAGATACAATAGAAAGGAAAGGAAAAAAAATTTCTCCTTGTGATGAGAACTCTTAGGGTTTGTTCCCTGAACACCTTTGCTGTCCAGCACACGTGAGTGTTAGCCATGGTCATCATATTTCCATCCTAGTACTTACTTATCTTATAACTGGAAGCTTCTACCTTTTGGCCACCTTGCTCCGATTCCCTCTCCTCCCAACCCCCAGCCCTCTGGTCACCACAAGTCAGAGCTCTTTTTCCATGAACGTAGTATGTTTTTGTTGTTGTTTTTAGATTCCACACACACGTGAGGTAGTACAATATTTGCCTTTCTCTGTCTGGCTTATTTCACTAGCATGATGCCTTCACGGTCCATCCGTGTTGTTGCAAATGGTAGGATTTCCTTGTTTTTATGGCTAAATAATATTTTATTACATATAAACTATATCCACCACTTCTTTATCCATTCATCCCTTAGTGGACACAGGTGCTTCCATACCTTGGCTATTGTAAATAATGCTGCTATGAGTTATGGGGTGCACATATCAATTTGAGCTGGTGTTTTCATTTCCTTTGGATATGTATCTGAAAGTGGAATTGCTGGATTATATGGTAGTTCTATTTTTAATTTTTTTGAGGAACTTCCTTACTGTTTTCCACAGTGGCTGCACAACATAGCCAGTTCTAGTCCCTTTTCCTCATCACCACACACTTAGGGTCTAGAGAATACAAAGGAGGAGGAGAAACAAAAAGCATGCCTGGAGACTTTCAAACCTCAGTCTTTCCTCCCCAGAGAAAGCCTAAGGATTAAAAATGAGCTGCTATCAAAGAAAAGTTTAGGAACCAGCTAGTGGATTGAAACTGTGTCCAAATTGTAATTCAGTGAGTTCCCGCTCACCGGCAGCATTCACAGCATCAGGAGGGCTGCGGGGAGACCTTGCCAAGGGGAGGGGACTCCAGCACCAGAGAGGGGCTAACCAGGGCAATCTTTCAGGCTCTTTCCAATTCTGACATTCTGGGCTTGAAATGCACCCTGCAGTTCTGGCTGACAAGTTTCTGTTCTTCATGCTTCGGTCTCCATGAATATCTACAGGTCTAGGTAGGAATTTTTTAAATGCTCAGCTAAGAAAAAAAAGGTCCTTTTATTCACTCACTCAAGCCTCCCCGTCAAAATGAATCATACTTATGTGAGCAGGATTTTCTTATAATTGTGAGGAACTTGTGCAGCATAGATACTCCATGTGTGCACGTGTGTGCATGTGTGCAAGCCCATGCGCTCAGGCACATATGTTCTGTTGAAACATGTCTGCTCGGGCGGGGGAGGGGGGTCCTCCCACTGAGCCAACACAAGTTTGTTATGTAGAACATTGGCATTGGCAGAGTTTCATACCACCACTAAGCCATAATCTGCTTGGCAGGCATGAGGGAGGCCACAAAACCCCAAGGTTAATTGGGAACAAGACCGTAAACACTAGCTTCTCCCAGGACAAGCTTCATACTGAGAAGCTGTCCAAGGACATAGTCTACTTCAACTTTCATGGACAGAACTGCTATTTGAACCCTCAAAGGTAAAGACAAGCAATGTCAAGTTTATCAAGATTTTAAGAAAATTACATGGTCTTTTATTTTTAAGATGTTGAAAAGAATGTAGGGAGTTAGATGACAAATCACCTAGGATTCACAAACATGAAGGAAACATCTAGTCATGGAGCCACACACAGGCATTTCAGACCACCCTGAAATAGTTTTACATTCTGACATTTATAGGGGTCTCCTTGCTCCTGAGGCTTGTTACACCCTTAATATGCAAATTTATGTTACTTCTGGGTGCAGGATTGACATCTTCATACTGCATTAGAGACACAGCTCACAAACAGGAGTCGGGAAATAAAGAATGAGTGTTGTACACCTAAGATCTTTTCAATTCACTACATGAATTTTACTTCAATAAGACTGTTAAAATGGAAAATAAAAAGGAGGAGGTGGGTGAGGGGAGGAAGGTATAGTTTGGGGTCAGAAAAGCATTAAACACAAGGAACATTTGGGGTCACAATAAACATGAAGGAAGATGATGACAAAGGTAAACCAGTGAATACCCTGATAAACAGAGTGAAGCTTTACTCAGGACCAAAGGAAAATGTTTGAACGGGAGAAAATGAACAACGATAAAAAAAAAAAAAATGGGGAAATTAAAAACAATAGAGCCATGGAAAGATAAAAAATGGGTAATATATGAAAGAAGTTAAAAAGAAGTAGAACAAAATCATTTTAAAAAGTAAAAGAAATATAAAATCTACCGTAATCAATGTTGCTGTCTTTGCCCCTTAAGAGCTCAAACAAAGGAAGAAGAGATGCCCACAATTATTATTTATTCATGCCCCTTGCTTCAGTGGGGTTCTCCTGGCAAATTTCCAGCAGCTTTGCCATTTTGCAGACTAGGGACTTCAGAGTGTAGCTGCTCTGAGGATTTGGCCCTATAATCTCCTTTAATGTTTCTGTTGCACCAAAAGGTCATTCTCAACTCAGATGTTCATAAAATTGACATGAGTTTGATGTCCCTTGGAGATCTGGAGCCAGGGCAGACAGGGGGATGCCCATGATGGAGATCATACCTTGGACGTAAAAAATTCCTTCAAGGGATTGTCATCTCCTAAGTTTTAATAATCGTGCTGCTACACCAGACCTACCTCTTCCATCTGACTATCTATGTCCTGCCACAAACCACAGTTTCAGTAGTAAGCCATAATGACTAATTTAGATAAAGCAGCACTCTCCCAGCCTTGGTAATGGAGGATGCAGGCAGAAGTGGCAGGGCCCATGTTAGGAACTTGAGGTATATTGTAATTTCAACAATAACTTATGATGTCTCTCTGTCCCCAAAATCAGTGCCCTGTGACAATTTCCATTTATTAAGCCTCTGGTAGGTCCCAGGTCCTTTATATATATTATCTCTGATAGTTAGCCCAGCCTGTGAGTTATTAATATCCTCACCTTACATCTGAGGAAACAGTGTCTCAGAGGGCTTGATGTGTCCAAGAACATACAACTAGTGAACGTTGTAAGTAGGCTCTGAACCTAGCTCTGAAGGAGGGCAATGCATTCACGCTTTTGATTTTGCCACATTGGTCAGATTAGTAAAAGTTATTTTACCCCTATTTCCTATCTTGTCTAGGCTAAATTAGAGTAGAGGGTTTTAATAAGTTCAGGGTATTTTATTTTGTGCTGTGGTGTATCAGGTGCAGGAATAGAGACCAAAAGGAGAATGCAGAATTTTCTTCCTTTAAGAAGCTTACCAAAGGGGCACCTGGGTGACTCAGTCGTTAAGCGTCTGCCTTCAGCTCAGGTCATGATCCCAGGGTCCTGGGACCGAGCCCCACATCAGGCTCCCTGCTCTGTGGGAAGCCTGCTTCTCCCTCTCCCATTCCCCCTGCTTGTGTTCCCTCTCTCGCTATGTCTCTGTCAAATAAATAAAATCCTTAAAAAAAAAAAAAAAGAAGCTTACCATGAAATGAAGGAGGCAGACTCATAAGCAAAACTAAGGGTCCCAGCCCACTGGGGCTCTAGGAAGGGTTCCCAGTCTTCCTGAAACTAATTCACACTGGCCCATTTAAAACCAGTAAGAATTGTTTTGTTTTGTTTTGTTTTAATAAAAATTAAATAATTAATAAAATAAAGATTTAATAAAAATAAAAATTCTTTTTCAGGGAAATATTAAGGCTGAACCATTCTACCCAGTACTAGCCCTATCCCAAATAACAAAGTTCACTTTGCAGACCCTTTTTCCAGGGCCACCGGGTCAAGTTTCACGTAGTTCACTAGGCTAAAGAACCTAAAATCTTACTAGTCTGCGTTTCTGTGATAGGAATCCATAGAGACTGGTCTTATTTCTCACATATGGAGACACAGGTAAGGCCATTAGATGGAGTCTTTATTTAGGCAGCCATAATTTCAACACCGCAGTGAGAGTCTTAATGAGTACTTCACTCCCATTTCTGTTTTTCCCCATATAATGTTACTGGCCAGGGACAGCCTTATACATGAGCAAAGTAGGTGACTGCCCCATCAGGTTAAGACAAAGGGTGCCTGGGTGGGCCCTTACTCTAAACGTAGTTCTCTTCCTGGCTTATCTCAATGCCTAAAATGTCACCATTTGGGAGGAACAAGATATTTTTAATGACTTTCATTGTAAAACTAATGCACACTCACTGGGGAAAAAAATCAAACATATAACTATGGAATAAAACACAAAGGTCCCCTTTTGCTGTCCTTACAACTCAAAACTCACAGGCATTTCCAAAGAAAATCATGAATGTAGATAAGTAGTTAGATAATTGTAAAAATGTACTCAATCCCCTGTTGATAGACATTTCATTTGTTTGTGATGTTTATGATTACAAAAAAGGTTGCAATTAATATTCCAACATATATATCCTTGGGCACATGTGGGAGCATTTCTGAAAGATAACTTCTTAAAAATTGCTGGGAGAATGTGCATTTTAAATGTTCACAGATACTTGTAGAAATTCTATAAACCAGGGAACTAAGTTATAGTAAGTACACTGGAAATTAACTATATCGCAAAACCTTCCTCACTCGTGCTGCATCCCAGAAAGAAAAATACTTGGGTACATATTCATGAGCATACGTCATGCATTCAGATTATACCCGTTAAATGTGTCCTGGAAGCAAACAAGAGTTGATCACTGTTGCTTTAAACCATTCTGAACCATTTGAGAGTAGGACCTCAAGACAGTGGGTCACAGAAAGTGTACCTGGGAGGCCAAGATGCATCGTATAGAGATGATGGATGGCATCAGAGGTCCAGGCACTAGAGAGCAGAGGTAGGCACCAAAAAAGGAGAGGGAGATAACAAGAAGAAAGCATGAAGGGAAGAGAGATAAGTACAATCCATTAACAAGATTACCTGGAACTGTTCGAAGCCATCTTCTTCATATTTTCTCCATAATAGAGACTTCTCACAAGACAATGGAGTAGGGAGAAAGAATTAGACTGGAGGGGTTTGAAACCCATTGTCACAGGAGGAGAAAGTGAAAGTTCCAGAATAGTTGTCTCTGCTTTGTGAAAGAAGAGACAAAAAGTGCCTGGCCCCAGTGTTAGTTTCCTTCCTTTCCTCTCTTCTTCCAAGGTTTCTGAGAGTCACGGTGAGAAATACCATGAACTGACACTCAAGTCTCTTCATGTCTTGTCCTTCTGACAGGTGGTGTAAGCCATAGGCCACTATCAAGTTTCTTGGCCTCATCTATAGCCACCCTCCCCTTTCTGGCATTTCTATACAGTGACTGCTAATCTCCTTTCCATTTCTGTACCTTTGCATATACTTTTCCCTGAGCCGGGAATGCTCTTCGACTAATCCGTTATCCCCCTTCTCTGGGCCAACAACCCTCATCCTTCAGGTTTAAACTTAAATGCCAGTCTTCTGGGATGCTGCCCTGACCCCACCCATACATTTTCCCCAAGACTAGTCAGTTCTACTCATTAAATATTTTCAGAGCCCTGTGCCCCTTCTATCCCAATGAGATTAAATAATCATTTGTGAAATTGCTTGTTTATGTCCAGATGAAAGAGCCCTGAGAGAAGAAATAGGTCTGTCTTGAGCATGAATGTGTCTACAGCACAGCATAGTACCTAGCACAAGTAGGAAGAGTGTAAATACTGTAGAATGATGATCAAATGAATGGACGGACAGGGAGCTAAAAACCACAGTAATCAAAAGAGATAGGGTGTTGTGCCAGAGAAGTTGAATAATCCTGAACCTGAAAAATCAATTTCTGAATATTAGGAGTTAGCTATAGACTTGAACTAGTTTGACAAAAATTTAAACATAAGAACATTCAAGAACCACCATGAAAACAAGTGAATCTCACTTGTAGAGAAAACAGTTTGTATAACCACTTAAAATATTTTTTAAAATAAATATATCATTTTTCTGATATGTGTTGACTGAAAGAGATTAAATGCATTTGAATGTAAACATATTTAATAAAGTTTAATGGATCTCACAATTAAAACTGAAGAATTTGTTTCATGACAATGAAAGGTTGAAGGGATTTTTGTATTGTTTGTGTAGTAGAGCAAAAGAACTATTTCAAACAAATTAGTTCACAGCTTCCCAGTTATAGGAGAATTAACTTTAACATTTCTGGAATGATGGTATTTATTTGATATGTGTTGGTCAAGCTAAGATTTATCTTCATTATCAACTCTTGAAGCTTTTTTAACAAAAGACATTTTACCTAAGGTGCTCAAATATATTAATTGTAAATAAAACATTGCCTCTCTGATAAATATATAATTAGCCCTTCCACCCTTGTTAAGCATGTATACTATATTTTTCACCTGAGAAGTTGGAATGACTTAAAACTCTCCATGTAATTACATAATTAGGTGTTCTCTTTAAATGAGGATCATGTGCTCAAACAAAAAATGTCTGTTTTATCATACCAATATATAATTAAACTGTAGACATGCCAATAAAAAAGTTCAGGACAAAACTCATATTAAATATGCTGAAAACACACAGAAGATGCTATTTAGGTTTTAGGTTAATGAGAATTTGGTAAACATTACATCAACTAACTTTACTAGCAAAAGACTCACCTAATGTCACATAAATCATAAGGATTATATAGTTGGTGATGAAATAAAAATAAGCCTCACAAGCATAAAAAAAATCAGATCAACCCAAAACAAATTTATTATAGATTTGGGGCTAATTTTTGAAATTATATTCTAATCAACATTAAAGTAGTCAATCATTCTCTTGATCTCACTCTAACGTTGTGGAATTTCTCTTAAGCAGTAAAGACAGGATTATTCATAATATTTTTGTAAAAGTAAATTTTATAATAACACAGCCAAGGATTTCCTTGTGGGTAAATATTTACTTATATTACCATTGGTCCTCTTTTCAAAAAACGTTTACCTTTTGACTTAGAATTATAGATGGATACCTATTTTGTTAATTTTCCAAGAACTAAATCAAAAAGCAATTCAGGGTTTTTAAATTTATCTTTTTAAAAATTAGGTCAAATGTTTAGTTTTATGAACCACAAAAAGAATGACTGAATCTTAAGTTTTAAAATCTATTATGTATGTCCTATTGAGAAATCCATTTCTTTTCATGAAGAGTAAAAACAGAGCACCAGGTTAACAATAGATATCTCTTGCACCAAACCACAGACAATCCATATGCTGTTGTCTTCCCTGGTTTAAATATGTTCCATGTTCTTTTCACCCTAAACTCATTTGGCTTAAGTTGTTGATCAAAGAAAGTTATGCATGAGAGACCATTCTGTTCAGGAATGAGGGTCTGTCATGCCCTGAAACATCCCTGTGATTTATAATATATGAACGCTGTGTGAAAAAGGTAAATAAATTAAGGCAATTTGAAGACAGAGGGAAAACATACTGTGTATACAATTTATTGGTCACACAACCATGGGTATTATATTCTGATCCAATTTTAATTTCTAAAAATACTTGAATGACATGAGCAGAAACTGTCCTAAATAGAACACACATACACACACACACACACATAGAATATAATAAAATCACACTGGAGAAATAGTTTTTCTGCTTATGTACCTTTTAAAAATGAATTTGATTCTTTCAAATTCTTATTGGTGCAGTTAGGTAACTTGTCCTTTGTTAATATTTTTCATTTTTACTTTGATTCTCGCAAACAATTTGCCGTTTATCAGTAACTTGAAGCCAAAATAATCTCTCTTGCTAAACTAGGAAAAGTTCAAACCACCCCAGTGAAAAGCAGAGATAGAGAAAAAGAGATATCAGTACAGTTCAGGCTGTTCTTGTGCATCAGATTAAAAGAATGGGCCATTCCTCTCCTTTGCAGAAAAGAGAAAGATGGTGCTGAGCAGAGGGCAATAAAAATTGCTGGGATAATTTCGCAGGTCCTCCTAAATTAGGATTATATAATGACTTAAAGTTTGTTTCCTGAAAAATTTTGAATGAGAACTCAGATGAACTCATCGTCATAAGTAAATGGCAAAGTTTATTTCAAGCCAAATACAAATCAATTATTTTGGGGCTTTTCATAATTTAAGAAAACTCTGTACATTCTTCCTCTGCATTACTATGGAAAATCATGTCAGTTTAGGGTAGTAAAATTAAAAATCATTAGAGATGCTTGTCTTGCACATATTGTTTAAGTAGGAAATTGTCCTAAAAATTTTAATTCTCAATCATTCTCATGAGTTGGCTCACCTTTTCCCAAATAGAATCTGAGAGAATTAATTAAAAAATACAATCAGCTAAAAAAATGAACAGCTGAAAAAAGCTGGATGAAGAGAAAATGAGAGTAGAGAAATAGATGAAATTGGTATCATGAGTAATACGTGCTATGAATCATGCATGTTCATATACAGTTTCCAGAATTACATTGGGAATTTGATTCTGAGCGCCCTAACATCCAAAGCAAAGCTGCAACAGTTCAGATCTACCCAGCATGCCACAGGATTGATTTTCCAAGGACTAAGAAAAATTCCTTCCCTGAATCTTCATAGAAAGGGTTTTAAAATCTATTATGTATGTCCTATTGGGGAATCCATTTGTTTTCATGAAGAGTAAAAACAGAGCACCAGGTTAACAATAGATATCTCTTGCACCAAACCACAGACAATCCATATGCTGTTGTCTTCCCTGGTTTAAATATGTTCCATGTTCTTTTCACCCTAAACTCATTTGGCTTAAGTTGTTGATCAAAGAAAGTTATGCATGAGAGACCATTCTGTTCAGGAATGAGGGTCTGTCATGCCCTGAAACATCCCTGTGATTTATAATATATGAACTCTGTGTGGTAACATCTTCCACCATGTTTGGTACAGTGCCAGAATTCCATTCAGTAAAAGAACTCTTCACAAGGGCAAGTTCATGTCATCCCACCTGTAGCTTTCTAATAAACTAGATGGATTCAAGGATGAATTTTTAACTACCATGAATTAATAGACGGCATAACCTTTAGGCAAGCCACACAATGTCGCAACCAAACTTCTTAGCAATGAAAAAGAGTCAGCTCAAGGGTTTTTTGTTTTTGCTTTTTTTCCCCAAGCTGAAACCTGAGTGTAGGCATTCCCTTTACCAATTAATAGGAAATCCATGGGCTTTGACGATCATCCAAAGAGCAAGCAGGATTTTCATCATCTTTTTGTTAAAAATGCAGGTTCCTGACCTAGATATATGGAAGATATGGCCACTGTTTCCACAGGTACCATCTACCTCATTGGATCAATTCTTAAAGATTTGCATGATGCATTCTCTGGCTGATAAATTACAACTGATTGTAGGTACCCACCATGCAAAGGAAACCATGTCAGATAACTTAAATCTGCAGATATGAGAAACAAAAATATGGTATTGTTAATGGTCTTTTCTGACCTCTCAGCACTTGGGAATTTTTCCTCCCATGTCCCCTAGGCATTTGAGCCTTGCCTACTACAGCATTTATTATACAGCATAATAAATAAATGCCTGTTCATTTTTCTGTTTGTATCCCAGGCAGGAACTATGTATGCTTTATTCACTTCTGTATCCCCTCAGGGCTTTGTCACATTGTAGGCACTCCTTAAGTATCTGTCAAATGAGTGAATAAATATCTCCTGGGCTAATTACAAAGATTAGAGTGAAATAATGTGAAAATGCATGGCACATAGTAGGAATTCAATAAATGTTTCTTTTCCTCAGTTTTCAGCAAAGGGAACTCGGGCTATTTTCCAACAAGAAGTTTTCCAAAGAGTCTGGAGGAAGGAGGGGCAGAATTGTCATCAAACATCTCTCTCATTTCACTATATTTTGCCTAAAAGTTTATCATGCCAGCATTGTATAGAGCTTTGGATTCAGATCTTGGTTTCCAAACCTGGCTCAGTCAATATAGAGAACTGAATTGTTTAATTCTGCATTTTGTCATTTGTAAGATGTGAATGATATAGATACTTACTTATTTGAGTTATTATCCGAGAAATACATGAGATGCTGCATTTACAGTGCTTGGCACACAGCATGTCCTAAATGAATGTTGATCATCATTGTCTCTGTCCCCATTTGGCAAACTGCCTCTACCTCTGTGGTCTCTCAGGCTGCCCCCCATCAGTCCCTGGACTAAGTATAGCATAGCCATTCCATCAGGAGTGCAGACATAGTCCAAAGATCCAATCCATAGCTCTTAGAGGTGGGAGCTTATATGTTTAGGAAGGGTACTGGGAAGGCTGAAGAGATGAAAATGTCTGGGCTTCTACTCATAAAGACAGGGTAAGAGCTAACAAAGGATACAAGAGTTGGAAAAAGGATAGCCCTAGTGAATTTCCTCTACACATCTGAGCCTTCCACAGACTCACGCTGTGCTTTATTCTCTGCCCCTCTTCTTAAAGAATACACGAAGAATGAAAACCGTCCTGTTTTTCCTAAAAAACCATGCACCCACACATAAGTGGTATTCTATACAAAATTAATGCCATGGACTTATTCACTCTCTTTTGTTAAAAGAATAAAGCATATATGTTAGAGCAAAGCATTTAACAGTACTAACAAAATTCTGGCTTGAATAATCCATTTTCAGAAATATATTCATTCCATAAAGCAAGATACACTGAACCATTTGATCCCTGTTGTATTCATCTATTATCAGTCATGAAATCTGTCTCATACAGCGGCAACAAAGTATTTCTGAATGAAACAGAATGTTCTGGGGCATATGCTGGATGGAGAGACTAGAAGGCAGCTATGCTCACCACTATACCACCAGCTCCAGCCAGATGGAGAAACCAGATTCATCCTCACATTTAAAAGACGGAGTCAAAGTCCCCGGTACAGTGGGTCAGGGGCCGCTCGAGTACTTGTGGGCAAGAGCAGTGACCATCCTCACAGGATCCAGCATAGTGCTTGCCACGTAGTTGGTCCTGCCTCTATATTTGTTATTTAACTAAACTGGTAATGAGGGAACAATGGACCTAGAAAAATGGAAATACATTGAGGACTCAAATCCAAACTCCTCATTTTATGCATGAGGAAGCTAAAATTTTTTGAGGTGACTTGCCTGAACTCAATTGCTAGGAAAGGCAGTCTTATGCATACAGTCTTTTGACCCCCACTTGGTGGAATAAAAGTGGACCTTCCACCTGGAACACATTCTTACCAAGAGATAGAGTCCTCCTAGTCTATGCTGGGCTTATCATCCTGTGTAGGAAAGTCTTTCCATGTTTCAGACTCAACATGTGCTCCTTGGTTCTACTTTAGTGTGTGTCTCTATGGCACCTGGCCAACCCCACTGCTCTATCTGTCTTTTGTGGGGATGAGGTCCTTTTGCAGCAGCACAAGAGCGATGTGAGCAGGCCAACAGCCCTACATTGGCTGCTGGGAGGGACCTGCTGCTCATGGGCAATCAATGCCCACTACCGATCGTGCTCTGTCTCTTCTCTAGGTGAGTAAAGTGTTGTTCTATCTAGTGCTCGACTGCACTGTATTTTCCTTGGCAATTGTGATTCCAAGATGCAGTGGGCAGAAGTGCTCAGACTTCTACTTCGGACAGTAGACAAGAGCTGTCACCTGCTCTGCACGCATAACTTACTGGTTTGCAGAATCCGATATGGTAGGTAGCTCCCTATGGTCGTTTCCTCCCAGTATTTATGCCTCTGTGCAGTCTCTTCCCTATGAGTATGGGCTGGACCCAGTGACTTGTTTCTAACACATAAAACACTTGCAAAAGTGATGGCATGTTGCTACTGAGATTGGTTTGCAAAAAAACTCTGGCTTCTGTTTTACCCACCTTGCTCTTCCTCTCTTGCTCTCTCACTTGACTCTGCTAGAAGCCAACTGGCATGTTGTGAGTTCCCTATGGAGAGACTTACGTGGAAACAGCCAGAGAGAACAGCCAGTGAGAAACTGAGGCCCTCAATTCAACAATTCATAAGGAACTGAATCTTGTCAACAACACACAAGTGGCCTTAGAAGCAGATCTTCCCTAAGTCAGGACTTCAGATGAGACCACAGCCCAGGTCAAGATTTTGATTATAGCTATGGGAAAGACGATGAGAACAAGAACCCAGGTAAGATATGTGTGGACTCCTGATGGGCAAAAACCATGAGATCCTAAGTTTTTACTTTTTTATATCAGTAAGTTTTGGAGTAGTTTGTTATACCCACCATAGATGACTAGAACATCAGTATTAGGATTGGATCTGAGTGTTTTTCTGCTTCAACATAGACAAATTTGCTGATGATATTAAAAAAAAAAAAAAACCATCTTCTGAACATTATTTTCCCAGGTACTTCTATTTTTCTGTGCATTTTCCATTTATTTTAAAACTTCCTCTTTATGAAGTCAATCTGTGTATTTTACTACCAAGAGAGGTGTTTTTTTTTTTTCCTCTTACTTCTGTTGGCAAAGTTCAAGACCAGTCCTGTACTTTCAATTATAGACAATGGAAGCAAGGCACAGGATGCCAAAATGTGTATCCAGGGACCATTTTATTAGATACATGTCAGATACATCTAGCTTAGAACTCCATAAAGACTCAAACAAGCTGGAAAACAAGAAATAGAAAAGATCTAACATTTCACCCATAGGGTATATACCTCCTTCCTCATTTCCCATTGAAGCTGTGCTCTTCCTTATGTTTTCACCAGACCTTACATTTAGTCAGGTAGTTTGAGGCTTCCAGGTGGGGATTCTGGGTTTCCTCTCATTGATTTGGTATCTAACCTTGGGCAAATCTGTTAGCCTTGCTGTAACTCTTTTTTTCCTTCTCACAAGTAAAAATAATATATCTTGGGAGAGAATTTAGAAATCTTCAGAGAAAAATTATTGCTGAAAAAAAAATCTGTTCAATTATCTTGCTAATTATATTATATTATATTATTACAGAAATTCATGGCATTGTACTACTATGGTTATAGTCACATTCAATTGCTATATCAATTGACAGCCCCTACTAAATTTTTTGAAAAGGTGAGAAGCTTCTTTTCCCTGTGTGTTCTGTATACTATTTACCACATTTTAACACAAAATGTATAAAAGCAGATTTTATCACTGACCATTATGTATCAATAAACTACATCAATTAAGAAGTTAGGATGTGTGATTATGATACATTTTTGACCAAGGTTGGCCCAGCCAAAAAAATTAGCATATTATTTTAATATTAATAAATAATAGTTTCGTTTTAGAATACTTATTGTTCAGATAATTCCAAAGTGACCCACTCCCTTCATCTATCATATTTTTTTGAAAAGTAAAGACGTGGGGGAATAAATGAAGTTTATTGTTGGAAAAGGAGATAAGAATAGATTTTAATTTGATTTTAAATACTTCAAAAAAGCAATTCTTGAAAAAGATCACCTCAGTTCATATAACCAATGTATTGATGTACAATATATCTGATTACATGGAATGTAATCACAACGCAATTTTATTTTCTCTTCCTCTGCCCCTTTAAAATGTATTCAGTGGAAATAGTTTTTTCTCTGTTCTCACTCATGACTTTTCTGGTCTATCTTGAGAAACAGAACATCCTACAATCACAAGTCAAAAGCACAGTCTCGATTAAGGCAAAAGTGTCCAGGCTCTGGTAATAACCATAACTTCATACTTCATATAAAGGAAAACTTTCCTCTTTCCAGGGTCCTAGATGTGGGTTTGGGTCCTACTGTGGGCCCGCCATTACTATGGAGGAAGGACATATGGTTCTTCCCTCTTTCTTGCTACCTCATTCCTACTAGTTGTTTCTGACCCATCCAGGGGCCGAGGAAAGGGAAGGAGAAGTAAAGGGGAGGCAGGATGTTCCTGACTGGGACTGTTAGAAGCTGCCTTGGTGCTCCCTGGGCTACTGTTGTCAAAGCGGACTTTCTCCCACAGTTCTGAGTCCCCCTTGCTTTCCTGAGGCACAAGGCCCTGGTGCCAGAAGAGCACAGATGGACCCGTTTGACTGGCTGCTCCTGACATTCACTCTGTTTCACCTCTTCTGAGTCCCACACTGGGAAAGCCCTTTGAGGTAGGATCTCCTTCAAAAGGGACCTAACAATCAGGTTAAGAGTTCCCCATTTAGTCCCTGATATTCTCTCAGATTTAACCTGCTATGGGAAGATCATGTTTGCACTCCCAGAGGCAGCCCTCAAATCTGTGATCACAGGTCCTTAGCAGGAGTCAGGCACCATTGTGCCCCCATGACTGCAAAAGACACGTCCCACACTCTCCAAGTGGTCCCTTGAAGTCCCCTCACTAAGCTTGGTAAGCAGAGGGAAATGTCTCCTACCTTCCCCTTTGTCAGAAGACCTCAGAGCTCAGTTCCCTCTGAACAAGTTTTCTTTATAAAATCTTCATCAACCAAAACATTTTTACTCCCCTGGAATGGATGTGGGCCAAAAGTTGTGAAGCCGTTATTTAACCCAGTTCTTTAGAAGAAGTTGCATACTCACTTTGGAAAAATCATATATTGTAATTTGCTTCTTCATCAAAATTTCCAACTTAACATTCCTGATAGAATGAGCTGAACTCTAAAGAAAAACTCGAGTGGTAAGTAGATCCATGATTCTATAAAACTCAGATGTTCTCATGTGTCCTTGGACATTGGAAGCTGCTCTACTGAGAACACACACATTGAAAAAGACATAAGGTTAGTACATACTTCTTTGAGCCGATTACAGGATAAACATAAAAATGCCCCCTTCTGACACTTTAGATACCAAGGTTCAGCCTCGGTCAAAATCTTATGGCTAAGTTATAAATTGCAGGAAAGCATTATTCTTGAAGCATTGACACAGCTTAAAAGGGAGCTGCTGAGCAGGGCAGTGGGAAAATAAGGAACACATCCAAAGCCATGCAAGATTGATACGTATCTAACATTGGATTTTTAATGCTTTACAGGCATCATATGTTGGCAGTCTCATTGCTAAAAAATACATCATTTGGGACATCATTTTAAGGCTGATTTAAGTAATCGTAAACAGACTCTTGAGTGTTCCCATTATCCTGCTTAATAAACCACCTCAAAACTCAGTGGTTTAGACCATGAGCATTCATTGAATCATAATTCTATAAGCAAGGCTGGGCTCGGGAAGGAGTTTCTCTTCTGGTCTAAGTCGTGGTCACTCATGTGGCTGTAGTCATCCAGTGGTTATAACTGGAAATACAAGATGGCCTCATTCACATGTCTGTCACCTTGGCTAGGATGGTTGGAACAGCTGGCTATCTCTCTCTGTCCGCATGATCTCTGAAGCAGAGTGCCAAGAACTCCTTGTGTGGGAGCCTAAGCTTCCAAGAGAATATAGCTGGAAGCCACCAGGTCTCTGAAGGCCTCCACACAAAACTGGCACGTCCTCACTTTTACCACATTCTATTAGTGAATACAAGTCATAATGCCAGCTCAGATTCCAGGGGATGGGAAATGGACTTTACATCTAGACGGGAAGAACTGCAGAGGATTATAGCCATCTTTATTTACCACTTGAGTTTTTAAAGAAAACAGTGGACTTTGTTATCTGTGGAAAATACTAGCATCAGTGTTGATGAATACTCTCTCTAAAATGCTGGCCAGCTGATGATCTCAGAAATCAATTTCAGCAGTATTTATCAGTAAAAAGGAGAGAGATGTCATACAAACATGGTGATAGTATCTGTGAGACCTAAGGAAAAAAATAAAATACATACATAGGGAATAGCTAATACTGGAAGAGGCAAACAGTGCATTTCTAGCCATCTCCAACTCTGCTTTTCTTACACATTATCATTATCATCAAATATCCCAAGCTCCATCACCCTAGTAACAATATCCCACTAAGTCCTTAATCTCTCATTAATCCATCCTTCTATTCATCTGTCCACTGTGCTAGACCTCAGTGATATAAAAACAAACCACACACAGCCATGTCCTTCAAGAAACCCATAATTCTATAATTACAACAAAAGTTTAGGAGTGATGTAACACAGATAAAGAGAGCTCTGTAAGGCCATGGTGTTAGATTAGATTCCTAAAGTCCATAATACAGTCTTTTGAGAGATGAGTAGGAGTCTACTGGGCACATAAAACACATACATAGTCAGGGAGGCAAGAAAAAATTTTAGTGCTCAGAAAACAGAATAGTTCAGTGTGAAAGGAAGACATCGTATGTATAGGAAATAAATTGATGATAAGGCTAGAGATAGAAGCAGGATTTCATATGTCATTCTAGGAGACTGTATTTTAACCCATGTAGGTAAGGATGCACTGAACAGGAGAGGCCCCTCCAAGCAACCTAGTTCTTGAGGTCATTTTCTTTCTTTCTTCTTCCTGAGGACCACCCGTCCTGGTGTCTCCCCCCTCTGTGAATAACACTACAGACAGATGGTGTATTAAATGGTTCTCAATGCTATCAGTTGTCATTTAACTACTGCTCTTTAAAATCTTTTCCTAATTCTCGGGCGCCTGGATGGCTCAGTTGGTTAAGCGACTGCCTTCGGCTCAAGTCATGATCCTGGAGTCCCGGGATCGAGTCCCGCATCGGGCTCCCTGCTCGGCAGGGAGCCTGCTTCTCCCTCTGACCCTCCCCCCTCTCATGTGCTCTCTGTCTCTCTCATTCTCTCTGTCTCAAATAAATAAATAAAATATTTAAAAAAAAAAATCTTTTCCTAATTCTCAGTTTTAGATGATGGGGACGCTCTGACTATTCGTGCACAGTGATCTAATGTGTGGGTTTACCTGGAGGCAGTTGTTACAATTATTAATATCCCACATAGAACTGGAATGGAGGCAGAAAAAGTGAAAGAAGCAGATAAAATAGAGAGAAGGAGAGGGAAATGTGACATGCCTTAATGTCAAAGGCATAAAAATCAATTCCTTTGTTCTGCTCAGTGAAATACAGAGTTGGTTGTTTAACACCCCAGCAGAACAAACATAATGTGTGCAGTAAGAGTTAGTGAAGGGGTAATCGAGGAGGGCAATTCATAAAGACTAAAGTGTAATTTATATTAATTAACATAAGCCATATCCGTTGTCTACCAACTATATCCCCAGCACATTAACAGACACGAGCAGTATGTATAGGACAAATGAAATAGACTTGTTTCTGCTCTCTTGGTGCTTACCATTCTTCTCCCAATTGGCGTTTGATGGAAACCTTGGAATTCATTGTCAAGACCTGATTTTCTTACTAACAAAGTGAGAGGTAAGGAATGGCACTTTTCCTAGGGAACTTAAGAATTAACAAAATCTCCTCCTAACCTTGGATTGGCTGAGATGTTGTTAAGACTTACACATTGTCACTACATAGGGTTTTTCCTTTGTCTGGAATAGAAGACAACGACTTGACTAGGAGAAGGGAAAGTCAAGAAAACTATCATTGAAGGCTGGGATGGAATAAGGCTGAGGACTAAGGCTTCTCTTCTGTCCCCTATAGGAAAGAAAACTCTCTCCAAGTGTTATGTAATTGCAGACCTAAACCTAAAGTATACAATGGCAAGATGAATGGGGTTGTTAGGGATGTACTGCTGTCTAGCACACATTATTCAATGGAAATTAAATACTATGAAGTTTCTCAGTCCAAGAAGTCTACAATTCTTCCCACTTCAAATGGAATTTAGAATCTAGTTTCAGTTTATCTTTGGAACTCAGTTCCTAATTTAGGTACAGTTCATTGCCAAGACCTGTTTGCCCAGTGATTAAAGGTTAACTTTAGGGTAATGGTTCTAGAAAGCATCTTCCATTTCTAACCAAACTACAGGAACCACAAAATTGGAAGCTCAATTCTGATGCTTTTTTAAACATAGGTCTTGGGGATACTAGTTGGTTGAGAGCTTGAAGTGTAGGGCATCAATCAGTGGAATGTATTGAAGGACAGAGATGATCCTGAAAAACCACCCTCCTGGATCTTGATATCTAAATCAACACATGGGACTTAGTGGTCCCCTCAGAATTCTTCAGAATTCTCACCTGTGGGCTTCTCACCTCCTTTAGTTTATCCCACTCTGCTTGGATGTGGTCAGAGGGACATGTAGCTGCTTTTCAACCAAGCATTAAATATGAATAATCTATTCATTTTGGAAAGTTTGGGAACACAATGAGAATTTAATGACTCTGCTTAGATCAATTAAAATAAGACATTTTATAAGATTTTCATTTCTACTCCCAAGCTCTTTAATCTAGCCAATTTAGTATAGGACTCCACGCTGGAAGCCAAACTTGTAATTTGGAGGTAAGATGGGCTTTTCAATTTAAAGTCCCCCTCCTTCCCCCTTTTTTTATTACAGCCAAATGCAACATGCTGTTTTAAGATTCTCTGGATTATAAACATTTATGTCCAATCCTCTTTTAAAATTATTTTCTTTTCCAAACTTTAAGAGGCTAGACCTATTAAAAAGTTTAAAATTTCCTAAGTCTTAGTTTAGGAGGAAGAACAAAAATGGTTTCTACTATTCAAAGTTTTGCATGTACAAATTCAAGGTTCTGTTTTTACAGAAGAACCTTTTTCCAAATTTATTTCCAGCTACTTTTGTTTTCCTTGAGGGACCTTTGAAACACTATATTGCTACTTTTCATGTTTTTTATTTGCCCTGTGGAACAATAAAAGCTCAAAGGTTCATAAATATGCATTCTGTAAATGTATTATGCTGACAAAGTGTTGCTCAGATAGCTGTTTTTGCCTTTGGGGAATGAATAAGTTTACAGCATGCTTAAAGAGAGAAAAGAAAAAAGAAGGAGAACAGAGGAAACGGAAAGAAGAGGAAGAGAGAAAACTGGAGATAAACAAAAAAGAGGGGAAAGAAATGAGGGGGAAATTAAAGAGCTACAACAACAGATGAGGGGAAGAAGGAATCCATAGTGAATGAAAAATGCAAAAGCGAATTAAAGACCAAAGAGCAACCATATTTTATAAACGTTTTATAATGTCAAGGAAGAGAAAGAGATCTGTTTTTCTACCAAAGATCTGAAGTTGTTTTTTTTTCCCCCTCAAAATGATTTGAACTGAGCAACACCCCATACCTATATTCTCATTTGTGTCAGGCTTTTCTTAAAATAAAATTTGAACACAAGGTTTTTGTCCTTATTAATTCTAATTCCCTCTGGAATGAATCTAGTTCTGCTTCATTCAACTCAAATTAGATAAACCATAGGTCCGATGATTATCAATATGCAAGGAATGGAAAGAGGAACACATTTCAATGACAGAAGTGAGAACACCTAAATACACTAATCTCTAGTGAACTGTGCTAATGAGCGTAAGTGCAGATATTAGTGAACTAAAGCTTTGATTTGGATTAAGTTAGTCAGGTGTAGAAATGATTATTGGTTAATCCTATGATAACAGTTTCTGCTCTCATAAGAATTAACTGTGCAATTTAGAAATTCTTTGCATTTTTGAAATAAAAAATTTTTATACAAAAAATTAATTAAGATTGGAAAGAAACGTGAACAAAATAACATTTTTAACTTAAAGGGGGAAAATGTCTAAGAAATAGTAAAATTACTGGGGAAGAAATTGACAAAATATTTCACTGGGCAGTCTCTAGCCCATCAGTAATTATTACCAACAGTTTTATGCCACAGACATTTTTATCACTGAAAATGATCAGTGAAAATATTGAAAAGTAGCTAGTATTCGTAATTTAGATTTTCAAAGATGAGCTAGTATTCTTAATTTAGATTTTCAAAAATAAATTGGCTAGATTAAAGAGCTTGGGAGTAGAAATGAAAATCTTATAAAATGTCTTATTTTAATTGATCTAAGCAGAGTCATTAAATTCTCATTGTGTTCCCAAACTTTCCAAAATGAATAGATTATTCATATTTAATGCCTGGTTGAAAAGCAGCTACATGTCCCTCATCTTTGATTTAGATATCAAGATCCAATAAATATCTAAATTTAGATATTTAAAATTTTTTCACCCTCAGAACTAACCACCTATCATTTATCTACTTCACATCTTACTCCACCATGGGATTCTCACCATCATTGGCTGGGTAGAAGCTCCTTCCCGATCTAATGCCTTCGATGTGTTGCTTCCTCCAAGATTTCCTCAAAATCCCACAATTATGCAGTCAAAATGTTCTTTGATACTTTACAAAAGTTATTATTTTATTTGTGTTTCTTTTCATTTACTCAGTGGACATTGAGGGCCTGGCATCATATTCGGCTTTTCTCTGAGGAGTTTCTCATCACAGAGAGATGACACACTAAATATACAGGATGTGCTAAGTGCTTTGAGAGAGAGAAAGAGAGATCCAAATGCAACCGGAAGTGCTTAATTCTGCCTGGGAGGAACATAGAAATGATGATATCTGAACTAGGCCTTAATGGTTCATCAAGCAGAGAAATGGGGTAGAGGCACGAACAAAGGCACTAAGACATGGAATATGTTCAAGGAGGTGTGTAGGACAGAAGGCAGTTAGTAGGGCGCCTGGGTGGCTCAGTTGGTTAAATGACTGCCTTCGGCTCAAGTCATGATCCTGGAGTCCCAGGATCGAGTCCTGCATCGGGCTCCCTGCTCAGCAGGGAGTCTGCTTCTCCCTCTGACCCTCACCCCTCTCATGCTCTCTCTATCTCATTCTCTCTCTCAAATAAATAAATAAAATCTTTAAAAAAAAAAAGAAGAAGGCAGTTAGTAATATGCTTAAAAGAATGAGGAGCAAGAGAGACAAGGCTGGGAAGGACATTTGGGAAAAACCCTATAAGCCAGACTGAAAGTGGGCTTATCCTGTGGCTTTCAAAATTCTGATCACCAGGCAAAAAAGAAATTCTTAATATATGCAGCCCAGTATATATGCAGTAAGTACAGTAAAAGTATCACAAAACAGAATGACAGAGGAGAGATGGTTTGGAAAATGGAAGAACTGGAATCAGGATGTCTGGGAAGCACAGTGGGCAAAATGGTCGGAGGAAGAGATCTAGAGTTAAAATAGTAAAAAAAAAAGCAGAGTGTTTCTTAATGTCATATTTGAAGAATTAATTCATACTAAGGGTTGGTGATTTGTTACATTGCTACTTCCGGGATTATTTCCATTTCAAAGTACGCTTTTAAGAAAGAGAATTGTTAAGACAAAGGGCTAACTCCTCAATAAGCGAGATAACTTGGGAGCACATCCGCCTGGATCTACTCAAAATTACTTCCTTAGAGGAGCTCAGGTGTGTGATCTGGGCTTGAGCTATGCACAGTTGGGGGTGGAGTGGCTGGTACTGGAAATAGGTATTTACAAGTAGGATGAAACCGTGGTAATGCATGGTTTTCCCACCCCCCCACCCCTCTCCCACCCCCCACAACCCCCCGGGGTTTTTCTCTAAAGAATCCATCTCTCCTGTGTTGGGGCAGAGGTCCCCTCTGACAAATTGTGAGTGTGAGTAATCTATCATCTCAATATTTTCAAACTGTGTGTGGAGTGAGGACTTGACACACTGAAGGAGGAAGATGCCATCCTAGCATCTGTGTGTCAATTCTTTATCACCTTGTAAAAACTGTATAAATCCCATTAAAAGAATATGAAGAAAAAGATAGTCATTGTCTCTAACATCTCAACTATTTCCTCTTTTTTTTTTGAGTGGTAGTCAGAGGATATGTACAATCTGAATTCCTCTTTTCAGCACCTTAAACATTTCCGAGTTGCTGTATGAGCTTCATAGAATTGAAGCCAGAGGCATTTTCCAGTTTCCATTTACAAAGCATTTACGAATGTCCCCCATTTTTCTCAAACTCAGCTTTAAATGCACACATCCGTGCAAACCCCAATTTCCAAAGGAAGGAATAGATTTGAAAAGGGAGACATACAATGCCATTCACCTAAAGTCTCTCAGAAAATCGGTTCTAGAATTTGAATTCAATGCCGTGTTCATATCACATCTCTCCAACTATAGTTCAAGGTTGAGGATTTTCTGCATGGCAGGTAAATGGAGATTTCAAACTAATGCTAAAGTCCACATGGACTAAATACAGTGGAAATTAATTCTTTATTATACTATTTCATCTCGTCTAAATGAGTATTTAGATCAAATGCGAATCCTCCTTGTCAAGCAAACAGCTCTCTTCTCTTCAGGATGCCAGTTTCTTCTTCAAAGCCCTTTTGTTTTATGGGGTCTTCGATATTTCTCCATTTCATCTCCATTTCATTCACATCCCATCCCCTAAGCCCAAATGACATTCCTTAACAGATGAGCCTTTTATTATAATTTTTTTCTTCTCTCTTACTTTGATTTCATCCCCTTTTACCTTTTTTCGTGCTTTCTGAAGAGAGCCATCCTCTTCTGAAGCAATTTCATCACATCACTGAGGCTTCTTTAAGGAAACTTTAAAAGCCAGCTTTCATGTGCTCCCCATCCACTGACCTCTAAGAACCCAACCAAATCAGCTACTGCTGTGGCTAAAAACAAATCAAAATAGGCCCCCGAGCAGATCTTATTTATTTTTTATATTTATTTATTTATGTGTTTTGCTTTGCATTTAGAAGTTGATTCCAAGAATTTTTCTTGATTCTAGGACAGTCCCGGGTATGGATATTGAAAGAAAATGTTACTAAATGAAGAAAAGAAAAAAAAAAGTAAACTGTCACCCAGGATTCTATCAGCCAGGAATGTCTGTTAACAAGGATGTGCACATTTCTCAGTACACTGATAATCCATTACCATAATGATGGGTCTGAGCTACTGCAAGTTCGCAGAAGACTGTCTGAGTAGTCAAAGATCATTACGTGCAACACAGTTTCACAAAGATGTTCTTAATTCCTTGAAAATTAGTTTTCCCTAGGTCCTGTAGGTGAGAAATGTATATGATTTTATTGCCCACATATTCAGGCACTTTTGTAAAAATCCAAAAATAGCAACAAAGAAAACATACCATGTATTGTGTGTGTACGGATTTACTCATTGACTCATTCATAAATTAAATGATTATGTTTATGTTAGTTTCATGCAAAGCTGTATATGCTCAAAGCTTTAAATGTAAAGCTCTCCATCCTTATTTCACCCTTATAATCTCATCTCTAGCACCAATAGTTTATTCTGTTCCCATAAACTTGGCAGGTTCTCTCTTATCTTCCACTGCCTACACCTTTATCAGCTCTGCCTGGAGCCCTGTTCTGCCACTTCTTCTCTTGTAGGTTTTGCAGGCAGATTTCCACCTCTCCCTCATACCTCTGTCTCAACTAGGTTCCTTCATTAATACATTTTAAGTTTATACATTTTACGTTTATATATATATTTTTAACTGTATATGCATATATGCTATCCTCAGCCTGTTGGAACTGAGATAGGTTTCACTGGGCTTCCTCTGTTATTCTTTTCCACTATGTATTTATATAATTATATAATATATGACCCACTGCATATTCATATAGGGATAGTGGCATTTTGAACTTCCTATTTACAAAGTATTTACCCATTCCCACCTCGGCCCACCATTTTCTCAAAACCAATCTTAAATTGACTCATCAGTTATAGGTATAACTTAGGTTTAAAAAAAAATTCACACTAATCAGCAAAATTTATCCAGAGAATTGACATTGGTCTGCCATCAAAAGATTGCTGAATGAATGTACTTTTAGATATTTTAAGTAAAATTAAAGTTTTTTGTTGTACAGATTTTTTTTAATTTTTCCTCATATAAATTTTTTTTTCATTAATCAACAATCAGTGTTAATTGGATTAGATCAGAGGACTTCTGCTATATAATTATTAATTAAGAAAATGAGAACCAAATAGCTTAAGGCGCTTGTCCAAGGATGTCATCTAGCATAAATGGGGCCAAAGCTCAGCCTCAAATCTCTATGGATCCAAAGCCAAAAGCTCTTTCTATTATGCCGCACTTTCTCTTGGTTTATAAAAACAACTTCAGCCAAGACTTACAGTAGCATGAACATAACTATTTCATCTTAATTCCTCTAAAAACACATTGATTTCTATAGGATTAATTCATGTGAACAAAATAAACCTAAGACCAATTTTCCAAAAGATAGCCTTCATTTACCACGTAAAATTAAATTACTCTTAAAAAAAAACAAGGAAGAAACCAACTGTTCTCCAGGTGCAATTGAATTTTCCCATTTGGCCATTTCTTTCTCATTTAGAAAATGTAAGCAGTCAATACGGAGCATAACTAAGCCCAACTATTGACCTCAACAGGTCGATATGGATGTTCAATATTAGTCAGACATAGCTCAGTTGTCAAATTTGCACTTGAGGAAAAGATTACTGTTTCAGTTCTTATTATTTATTCCAGGAAGCAACTGATTCCCTATGGTCTTCTATGTAACCTATCTGTCATATTCAAAGCAAAGTTGCCTTCAAATGCAATATTGACCTTAGAGAGCAATCCTGTAGGACAGAGAAATTGTTCCTGGTCTGAGCATTTGTGCTTCCGCCACAGACTTATCCTAATCCTTGTCAATCACCTTGCTTTAGGGGACCAGATACATGCAATATACCAACCAGGCTACACAGCGGGGGGTCTGAGCCACAATAATGTAATCCTACATTTCCTACACTTATTATTTAATGAAATTTGACTATGCCTTTCATTCCCAAAGTCAGCAAATAATTGTAATATTCAAATGAAAAGACTATAGAAACTATTTAGATAGACCAATGAAAATGCATGCTCACCTTCAGGAAGCAGGAGGATGAAATTTCCTCTTCTACAGACATTAAATCTCTGGTGTGTAGCTCTGAGGAGAAGGCACCATGCATCTCTCTTTCCCCAATTCACAAGCACAAACATGCACACAGGTACTCACTCAGGAAAACAACATCAAGGTGATGTACCTGCGCATGCTAAATAACACAGCACAAATTACATGTTTTAAGAGAGAGTCATGACAGAAAACTATGCACAACAATGTGACTTACTCTACAAACTGTACTAGAAGAATTAAGTTTATTGTGCCAAATTTTGGAGAAGACAGGCAAGTTTGGGAAAGTATTCATGATGGAAAGAAAATATGGGTTCTAAGATTTGTGTCCCCAGAGATCATCTCTTCCCATAGCCCTGCATGTAAAACTACCTGTCCTAAGTCTGCCTTCATCCTGGATCTCTCAGATACATCTGATGCTCTCTGGCTGCTCCATCCCTTCCCATCAGAATGGGAAAAAAAACAGGGAATGCCTCCCCAAATAAATCTCCATAATCTCAGGGTCTAAGTGTGACACTGGTTAGCTATTTCCACTTTCACGGGATAGTTATGTAAAAATTAATAATAAAATAATCTCCTTGACGAGTTCAGCTGTAATTATGTGAAAGAATATTTGGCAACTAATTGATAAAGTGAAAACATGTCAGTTCATGCTCATTAATGCCAGTTCATGAAGCCACAACGCCGTATGTTGGGTTTTTACTGGGCATCTAGTGTGTGTTGGTAATGAGATAGGACACAGCTCCAGGCCTCAAAGAGCTCCAAGTCTAATGCAAGTGGTACACATATAAATGTAGCATGATAGCGCAAAATAGGGGCATAAACAAGGTGGGAAAGTCAGGATATGCTTCAAGGAGGAAGAAAGGATTAAAATTAGATCTTAAAGAATAAGCAGAATTTGTCAATTGGAGAACAGATAAGAAGCACAGAGACAATTATTTGAAAAGACTTAGAGTAATGAAAAGGTTTGGTAAGGTAAGAAACAGTGGCATAGTGGTGAGGACTGACTGGTAAGAGAGAAGGTATAGGAAGGGGTGGGGAGAGAGAGGAAGGAAGGAAGGAAGGAAGGAAGGAAGGAAGGAAGGAAGGAAGG
>NW_023270389.1:31045987-31234032 GCF_011800145.1 Mirounga leonina
AGGAAGGAAGGAAGGAAGGAAGGAAGGAAGGAAGGAAGGAAGGAAGGAAGGAAGGGAGGGAGGGAGGGAGGGAGAAAAGAAGGAAGGAAGGGAGGGAGGGAGGGAGGGAAAGAGTTGAGGCTTAGTCTGAAAGACCATATATACCACATTGAGGAATCGAGTTAGACATTTATCCCAGAGCTTATGACAATGCAGCAGAAGTTTATAAGCTTGGGAGAAGGGGAGACATTATCAGATATGTTTGCTGAAGAGAGATCCCAACACTATGTTTAGCACTAACAAGGCACTCCAGATGTAGTTGATGATGGAAAAGGAATATGAAGCCTGTATGGGAGGGGAAATGCCCTGAAGAGAGACTAGTTTTACAATTATTGAACTACAGGTGGAAGAAATAAGGGCCTCCTATAGGCAGGAACTGGGCAAACTAGCAGGAGGGCCTGACCCAGCACATGTTAAAAAGTGTAACCGACCCGACTAGTTTAGAGGTTGAATGTTAAGGAGAGAGGAAAGAGAACTCCTGGATTTCATGTTTGTGGATGGCGTTACTTATAATGGGGAGAAGAAAGATAACAGAATGATCAAATTTCCATGAGAAAGTTTGTCACTATCTCTTTTATAATGTTATATGTATTTGTGAAATATCTTCAACGTGCCTCCCTGTAAGGTTTAAATTCCATGGATGCCATGACATATTGCTTGGTACAGACTAAGTGCTCAGTTCTCTTTATAGAAGAAAGAAAGAAGGGATCGAGGGAGGATGGAAGGAAGGAGAAAGTTGAGAGATGGTAGTAGAGGTGGGTCTAGAGTTCAGGAGAGAAGTGCACAGGTCAGCAAATAGGATCATTCTCATAAAGCCAAGACTTGATTTGAAAGCTATTGAATTAGTGCTGTTGAGTAAATGCAGCTTTAACTCCTCCATTCCAATATAGATTTTTGAAAATCAACAAATTTCTTCCTGGCTGAAGGGCATTGTTACATGTGCATATATATTTCCAGTGAAGTTGCATCTCCACGATTAATTTTTTAAAAGATTTATTTATTTATGAGAGAGAGAGAGAGTAGAGAGAGGGGAAGAGAGAGAATCTTAAGCAGACTCCCTGCTAAGTGTGGAGCCTGCTGAGGGGCTTGATCCCACCACCCTGAGATCATGACCTGAGCTGAAACCAAGAGTTGGACGGCTAATGGATTGAGCCACCCAGGTGCCCTACAGGATTAATTTTTAAAGTACTATCTGTAACTGAAATAGATTCTATCTCAATTTTAAAGCATCTGGAAAATGAGTGACCAATTAATGTTTCCTTGCATTCCCATATGGAGAACTGCAATGTCCTCAATAACACATTTTCACTGTCCCGTTTCAAATGATAAGATATAAGTATTCAGTAAACCGCAGACATTCTAACAGACATAATCTGAGAAATGAATCCCTGAAACTAAAGTTTTCAGGATCTACAACAAATGCACCCATACCATATTTAAGCAACAACCATCACTTGGCTAATTTGCTGCTTAAATATTGAGCTCATCTCTGATCATTTTGATACTGTTTTTACCAAGAATGTTTTAGAATAAGGATAGAAATTATTAGCATATCATAAGAAGAAACAAAGAAGGAAAAATTACACAGGGTAAGAAACACTCTGAATGTTTTTTAATACGTAGAGTCAAATATTCTTTTACACTTAACTCAATTTTGTCTTTAATATAGGCCCGACTTAATATGATATGACTGACGTACTCTCCTTATTTCATCTATTGTAATGTTCTTCAATCGCCCGAGCATTCCTTAATCAAAAGAAGAGTTCCTTACCACCCTTGGATATCAAAGGAGAAGGTTTCTATAGCTATTACTGAACCAAAGAATGATTTTGTGAAGAACCTAAGGTGAAACATTGAAAAATCCTTTCGGGATACATCTGAAAAATGCCACATGTGTGTTTCCTCCAAGTATCTGGTGCAATCCATCAAAAGACTAATAAAAACACAGGCCCACACTCACTTGATACACGTATTCATTTCTCCTATTCTCTCTCATTTTCTGTGTGGCTGCAGATCGACTAATCTTACTCATGCGGAGTATAGCAGAACTGGGTAAAAATGCCAGCCCTGATTAACGAGTCAGGTGAGGAAATGACCTCTGAAATGCTTTCATTTCAATAAACCTTTTATGCTAAGGAGCCAGGCCAGGGGAGGAGAGACATCGTCATGGTAGAGCAAAAGATATGTAACACACGAACAATAGTTATGATTTCCCGCATTGAGGCATGTCCTATCTGTGGCCATAATGTTACTAGGGGAAAGTTATTTAATTACTTTGTTCTGGAAACCCCAGCCTTTTTGGTTCAAAAGAAGGCATTTATAAAGACTACTTGGAATTAAGATAATTAGCACATATCTCATTATTCAAAAGCTCAATCCTGTGAGAATAAATAATTATAAAATTCAATTCAGAAATGACTAGACTTTTTTTTTAACTGTGGCTGGTGAACAGAGTCTTTTTTTTTTTTTTCTTTTTAAGATGGAAACCTACCCATTTGAAAACAGAAGTTGTTAACTTGCTCCTTGAATTTAACATCTGGTAACATTTTCATCTTTTGCAAACTAGTAAAATGTTATAGTATTTTTGACAGTGAGAGTTCAGTGCCAGAAGAAATTTTATCAGTACAAAGAGACTACAAAATAGGTTTCTTACTGGGCCACAGGGTTTCTTAATCCTTATCTTACAACATAAAAAAAGCACTGCGGGGAAGGTGCTATGTGCCCATAATTTCTCTAGGAATTAATTTAGGGAGAACTTAATGGCAAAGAATGGGATACAACTATTCCCCTAGACTGCGTTAATGCGTGGAGTGAAGTCTGCTGTTGTTTGAATCTTTTAGTGCTTCGAAGATTTTATGAGCACTACCACTTCGGCGAAATCATTTCTCCGTCTCACTGTATCAATCGCATCTATCTTTTTTGGGGACACATTTATCATTCACTGATTTGGTTTTGAAAACCACCTTATCTTCTATTACTGTGTGATATCCAAAGACAAACATATTACATATGACCAGCAAACTTTTAATATGGAAAAAAGAGGGGCGCACCTGGGTGGCTCAGTCGGTTAAGCATCTGCCTTAGGCTCAGGTCATGGTTCCGGGGTCCTGGGATCGAGCCCCCCATCGGGCTCCCTGCTCCGCGGGGAGCCTGCTTCTCCCTCTGCCTGCAGCTCCCCCTGCTCGTGCTCTCTCTCTCTCTCTGTCAAATAAATAAATAAAATCTTTTTAAAAAGAAAAATGAACACACGCGGGGACCACTGAGCAGAAAGCCATCTGAGAGTGCTCAGCTCCGTGCACACCGTGAATGAGTAGGAATGTGTGACAGCCCACGGAGCTGGTCGCAGAGGGGTGCTGGTGAGGAAGCACATGCTATGGATAGAAGCATCAGGCTGTGGATTCTGGTTCTGGCACTTACAGAGACTTGCTCCAGTCCTTTACACTCTCTGAACCTTAATTTTCTCATCTGGAAACCGGGGAAATAAGATGAAGTCGTTAACATATTTTGTGAAAAGCAACTAGCAGAGAGCCTGGCAATAAGGCTCACCAACAGACGATATTGGCGTTATTCCTGTAGGGGGCGCTGTCTGGAGCATAAATTGACAGGAACTATTTTGAAATACAGACCTGTACCCCTGAAACAAATAATGTTATATGTTAATAATAAAAAAATTTTTTTAAATATCAGCCTCATGATTTTGAGCAGAAAGAAGCTAGAAGTGCATGGGTAAGCACACACACACACACACAATGAGTTTATATTTGACCATAGTCATATAACATAAAAGTGAAACATTTGTCTATTCAATTTTTCAAAGTCTCTGTATACAAATAAAGTATTCAGCAAGGACTTGGAAGCACAAATTATTTCTCTGAGGACAAGGAGGGTTATACCCAATAAATGTTCTGATTAAAAGGTTCTGGGCCAGGTCTGATTTGTCTGTGGTATTATAGAAACAATTTAGAGGGCAGAAAGGGAATTAACTAACACCTTTTCAAAAGCAAAACAAAACAAAAATCATTAAAAATCTTGTTTACAGATAAAATATTGCTGTAACCCAAATGTTCTATGCAGTACTCAAATGAAAATGAAGGAAGAAATTCATCTGAACAGGTCTTACCTACAAAGAAAAACATCATTTGTTTTATTGTTATAAAAATAACATAATTGCCAATATTGTTTGAACATTTACTATGTGTCTGGCACATGCTAAATGCTTTTCATGAGCTATTGAATCCTTACAATTCTGAAAGGAAAAATGAAAGCTTAAAAAAGTTAATAATTTATCCGAAATCTTACAACTACGAAGAGAAATAAAGACCCTGGCCCTTACTCAAGGTCTGTCTGATTACAAAACACCTCAGCCTGAGGTGTGCCGCTGAAATCACAGTATTTTTAAAAGTTATGTGATATTAGGACGACTCAGCTCCAAAAACAAAAACAAAAAAATTCCTTCAAAAATATTATCTGGCATTTTCCCATGAAAGAGAAGACAATATCTGTACATCCTTGTGATTAATGTACCACAAAGATGCATGTTAAATATATGAAAAATGAAAAATTTAAAAATGTGCAGTTAGGTTTGTATTTACAACAGACGACAATTACAGGAACAAAGCGTGCCAAGAACTCATGTCACTAAGTTGGAGAATGGGGATAGATAAGGTTAAACTTATCTTCAGAATGTTGTAACAAAAACAAGACAGCTTGCATGGAAAGCTTTATCAAAACCATAGATCTATAAGGATAAATCCGCCTTGCATGTTACATCAATAAGAATGAAACTTCCCCGGGCGCCTGGGTGGCTCAGTCCGTTAAGCGTCTGCCTTCACCTCAGGTCATGATCCTGGGGTCCCAGAATCAAGCCTTGCACTGGGCTCCACGCTCAGCGGGGAGTGTGTTTCTCCCTCTCCCTCTGCCACTCCCCCACTTGCGCTCTCTCACTCTCACTCTCTCTCTGTCTGATAAATAAATTCTTAAAAAAAAAAAAAATGAAGGGTGCCTGGGTGGCTCAGTCATTAAGCATCTGGCTTCAGCTCAGGTCGTGAACCCAGGGTCCTGGGATCGAGCCCCACATCGGGCTCCCTGCTCAGCCGGAAGCCTGCTTCTCCCTCTCCCACTCCCCCTGCTTGTGTTCCCTCCCTCGCTGTGTCTCTCTCTGTCAAATAAATAAATAAAATATTTTTTAAAAAAATAAAAAATAAATTAAAAAAAAAGAATGAAACCACTCACTGATTTCACAACACAAAAGAGAAAACTATTTGTATGTCAAACATGAGGGAGGGAAGGGAATGCAAAAATAGCATTTTAGGCTGGGAAATTGAGGAATCCCTACACCTGTCCTGTCCTTCATCAATAACCTCATTTTACAGAGAAGAAGCAGAGTATCGTGGTAAACGGCTTGGGAGGGACTCCCAGCTCAGCTCAAACATGTGTCACTTTTGACAAGTTACTTACCCTCCTTGTGTGTCAGTCTCATAATTTACAAAATGGAGAAAATAATAGTATCCACCTCATGGGGTTTTACTAAGACTTAAGTGATTCGTAAAGCACTTAGGACAATACTCAGCCCAGGGTAGATTAGTTTTCTGTTAAAAAATATTTTGAGTTGTGTATCTAAATAAGAAATATTTGAACTCTTGCTAATAATAACTAAAATGTATTGACTGCTTGCCATGTGCCAAGTGCTAAAATAAGCCCCTCATATAGGTTAATTTTTTTAATTCTTACAATACGTTTTTGAGGGAGGTACTGCTCAGATAAATGAGATAACAGGGTCTCATGGCTGATAAACTGTAGAACTCAGAGTCAACCCAGGCCATCTGGCTCCACATTCCCCATTTTTAATTAGAAAACATAATTATTCTCCCAAATACAGGAAGGAAATCTCATCATTAAAGGCAGAGGGGATTGGTTAATGATAAGTATCAAATGAGTTCTTAAACTGCCTTATTTTTACAATTAATCAAAATAAACTGAGACAACATCTTACATTGTCTTTAACTTAAAAGGAATATGTGTGTTCTTAATTTGTCAGAGATCATTTATGTGAGTCCAAAATATATATCCAAACCCTTGCACTTCCACTATTGATTTAGTTCACTATAAACAGACAGAAAGAAAGTAGCCACATAGATTAACTGTGACCTAATTATGTTAGCCTTGTTCCCTACAGGAACTTTCCATCTTAATTATTAGCTCTATATTGGACTAAAAACAAACCCTTCTATCCTTTGTTATCCTCAAGCTGTGCTCTTGGAAATCCACAGATAATAGCTATCATTTACTGAAATCTATCATGTTCCATGTGCTACACTAGCCCAAGGCTTCCCAAACAACGTTTAGGTAAAAATATTCTATGGAATGTAATTAGGTGACCCACAGGAAAAAAAAAAGTCCCAAACAAAAACTTGATATGTTTACCTGTTAGCCAGGTTTCCTTTTTTAATGCACATTTTCTCAGAGCTATTAATATATTTGCCAGCATGTGTATTGTGAACCTCCAAGAAGGGGATTTAGTAAAGTAGTTTTTCCTACATTTATATGACCATAGAGACTTTAGTGGTTAGAGCTCAGATTTATATCTCCTGAAAGTAAGTGATCTCCAGAACATACTTTAGTATAATGGCACTTTAATATTATCTCTGTTTTACACATTACAATTTTCAAAGATAGGTAGTATTATCTCCATTATGCAACTGAAACTACAGCTAGAGATGTCAAATTACTTGGCTGAGGTTGTATTTATGATGTGGCTGTGACAGGATTCAAACTCAGGTCTAACATGGTACAAAGGGTTCTGCTCTTTCCATGTCCCCATACTGCTTCCCCCACAAAGAAATGGAGCAACATGCTCCAGAAGGTCAGCTGCCTCCATGCTCCCCATCTTTCTTCCTCCCAGAACTTCCCGTTACCACCAGCATGAATCTGACATTTGCATGAAGAGAAAGAAAACTTATTTCCTTGATTCTTTCCTCCTCATCTTCCTCACCCTCTAGGGGAAAGTATGCCCCATAGATGTGAAATATGACTCTGAGATGGAAGATTTTAGAAAAAGTGAAATTTTGATCCACCAGAGCATGAATTCAAAAATCCCTTTCAAAGACCACGAGGAGCCCCCAAGCCTTCCCCCTGGAGAAATTCAGGCCTTTTGTTGCCTGGCTGAATTATAACAGTCAGACCTTGCTATTAGTGGGGAGGTTGGGATGAGGCAGAATGCAATCTAATGTCACTTAGGAGCTCATAAATCATACATTTACCTTTCATAGTTGCAAGAATCCTATTTATCCCTATGGATATAGCATTTCCTTCCTTTGGATAAATAAAAGTAGCCCTTCTTTTTCCTCTAGCACATCAAGACTTCTTCTAATGAAATTGGACCCCTATTTCACACCACTCAAAAATAACTCAAAATGGATAACACTTAAACATAAGACCTGATAACATAAAACTCCTAGAAGAAGAAAATATTGGTCTTGGCATTGGTTTTTGGATATGACACTAAAAGCACAAACAGCAAAAGCAAAAATCATCAAATGGGACTACATCAAAGTCAAAAGTTCCTGCACAGCAAAAGAAACAATTAACAACATGAGAAGACAACCCATGGAATGAGAGAAAATTTTTGCAAACCATATGTTGGATAAGAGGTTAATATCCAAAATATATAAAGAACCAATTTAATAACAACAACAAAAAAAACCAATACAAGTAAAAAGTGGGCAGAAGGACAAAATATAGATTATTCCGGAGAAGACATCCAAATGAGCAACAGACACATGAAAAGATACTCAGCATCACTAATCATCAGGAAATGTAAATTAAAACCACAATGAGATATCACCTCACACTTGTTAGAATGGCTATCATCACAAAGAAAAGGGATGGCAGATGCCAGGGAGGATGAAGGGAAAGGGAACTCATATACACTGTTGGTGGGAATGTAAATTAGTTCAACTACTGGAGAAAACAATGTGGAGTTCCTCAAAACATTAAAAATAGGTCTATCATACAATCTAGCAATTCTGTTTTGGGGTATATATCCAAGGGAAATGAAAATAGGATTTCAATGAGAAATATGCATTCCCATGTTTATCTCAACATTATGCACAGTAGCCAAGAGATGGAGACAACCCAAATACCCATCAAGGGATGAACGGGTAAGAAAGATGTGGTACATACACATAATGGAATACTATTCAGACATGAGAAAGGAGGATATCCTCCCATCTGCAACAATGTGGATGGACCTTGAGCTAAAGGAGGTAAGTCAGACAGAGAAAGACAAATATTGTATGATCTCACTTATATGTAGATTCTAAAAAAGTTAAACCTATAAAAACAGAGAGCAAAATGGTTACTGAGGGATGGAAGGCAGGGATAAGAGTCATGGTGTTTAAGGGGACAAACTTGTAATGAGTAGTACAGAAGGCATAGAGATCTAATGCATGGTATAATATAAATATAGACAGTAATATTAAACTATAATGATGTAATGTGGTAAATATTTTAACATCAGCAATGATATTACAATATATAAATGTATCAAAATAGCATGCTGTACCTTAAACTTGCACAATGTTACATGTTAAATTTATTCAATTTTTAGAAAGACTTTTTCTAATATGCTCGTAAGTGGACTGTTTATTGCATATACAAGAATCACATAATCAAGGTGCCTGGGTGGCTCAGTCGGTTGAGCGTCTGCCTTCGGCTCAGGTCATCAACCCGGGGTCCTGGGATCAAGCCCCGCATCAGGTTCCCTGCTCAACGAGGAGTCTGCTTATCCCTCTCCCTCTTCTCCTTCCCCCTGCTTGTTCTCTCTCTCCCTCCCTCTCTCCTAAATAAATAAATAAAATCTTAGTAAAAAAAGAATCACGTAATCATTTCTTTCACTCTAATATCATCCAAACTTTTCTTCTTTCTACTACTTTCATTCACTCATTTAATACTATATTAGCAATGAATTTGTTGAGCTTGCACTGTGTACTTTACATATTTTTTCTAATCCTCACAACAACTCTACAAGATATATAAAAGAAAAGAATTTATTTTTTTTTAAGATTTATTTATTTGACAGAGAGAGAGATAGCAAGACCAGGAACATAAGCAGGAGGAGTGGGAGAGGGAGAAGCAGGCTTCTTGCTGAGCAGGGAACCTGATGCGGGATTTGATCACAGGACCCTGCGATCATGACCTGAGCCAAAGACAGATGCTTAATGACTGAGCCACCCAGGCGCCCAAGAGAAAGGAATTTCTTAACCCCCTGAGTAAATTAGGATTTAACTTACTTGTGAAAAAAATTTTTTAATATTTAATACTTGTCTCTTCTACTCCAATTCTTGATTTTTATGGTTGTTTATTGCAGGAAAAAAAACTTATAATAAAATACTTAAACAATTTGTAAAAATGAACAACACAGATTATTTTCATTAACGAAGCAAACCTTATGGTCATTTCCATGCATACAAGTAGTAGTATTCATTTCTAGGTAACTGGTATAAGGGCATGGAATTATTCAGAGTCTGAACCATCCACACAGTCCTAATTAAAAAGTATCCATCCCCTTCCGCTCCCTCTCAAGTTTTCATTGATGTATTTACTTCAGTCAAATCAATGCAGTCCTTTCTAAACTGCAAGGTAACAAGAACCAGACCCTAAACATTATGTAATAAAATAAATCATTTTCCCTTCTGTTTAGTTCTTGTCCCATGTGTCTGACATGGCTTCGCCATATAAGGAGGTGACATTTCTTGTTTTCCACCAATGATCTGTCCTCAGCTTCTGAAATTTTTGAGAGCAAAGCCTCTTGAAATTAGATTGGGAGTAAAGGCTGGGAAAACATTTAAGCAACCAAACTAAGCACAGATCCGTTTCTCAAACTGCTCACTTTCAGGTTGCCATCTAAATATCTATGGCTTATAATACACAAAAGAATTAGGAAACAGAGTTTGTGCTCCCTTAAAAGTAAACACAAAATATTTTAAAATTTGTCCAACAAAAAACAGTCCTATATTTGGGTGTTTGCACAGTAGTCAATCATTGTGTGAATATAATTAAAGGAGTACTTTCCATAAACACTATTGTCAACACCTATACATTCTGGTAACTAATAAACATTGCCCAAAGATACTTCTTTTTTCATTTGCTGATGTCAGCTTTGGGGAATAAAAGATGTCAGTCAGAATAGTGTTTGAACTTGCTTAAGTAGGTGGAGAGGGAAAGGGCTGGATTCAGCCACAGTTTGATGAAAGGTTGGAGTATGCATTCTGGATTGTTCAGTTAAAAGAATGAATAAAAATAGTAAGGGTAAATGGCAGAAGGTAGAAATGAGAAGTACAGAAAGAAGCCATGAATTTCAACAAGGGATGTTGACAGCTCCCACTAAAGCTCCATATTTAATGAATAAATTCCTCTACTCTTAGGATTTTTAAGTCTTCAGGCAAAAATTTATTTTAAATAAATTCATGTCCAAATATATATATTTATTAACTAATGGTAATTATTTTTTATTTACCCAGGAAGACATGTGAGCCATTCATGGTAATCTCACTTTCAGTACATAACTGGTATGTTTCCTTTTTTTTTTTTTTTAAGATTTCATTTATTTATTTATTTGACAGAAAGAGACACAGCGAGAGAGGGAACACAAGCAGGGGGAGTGGGAGAGGGAGAAGCAGGCCTCCCGCCGAGCAGGGAGCCCGATGCGGGGCTGGATCCCAGGACCCTGGGATCATGACCTGAGCCGAAGGCAGACACTTAACTGACCGAGCCACCCAGGCGCCCCATAACTGGTATGTTTTCAAACCCAGGAGAGATTTGTTGACATTATAACAACAGATTTGCAGAGGCGGCAACAACCCTCCCCAGGGCACACAAACCTCAAGGGTAAAATACTTTTCTTAGGGAAAAAAAAAATTCTGAAGATTGAGAATTTTCAAATGAAAACATGAGATATTCCTGTTTTTTCATTGGGAGAGATCCAGAAAAAGAAAGAAAAGAAAAGAAAAGAAAAGAAAAGGAAAGAAAGAAAGAAAAGAAAGAAAGAAAGAAAGAAAGAAAGAAAGAAAGAAAGAAAGAAAGAAAGAAAGAAAGAAAGAAAGAAAGAAAGAAATAGATAAAGGGTAGCAGAAGTGATGGGTAAGCAGTCAGAAAGGTAACTTTCGCTTTTTTATAGGATTTAGGAAAATTGCCAGGATGTCTACTCCAATTTTTCCTTCTTCTTCCTTTCACTTTCGAGCCAGATGGCATGGAGTGGTTGCGGGCATTTTTAGGGGAAGTTAAGGTGTTAATTACCTTTAAAAGTTAAAAGTTAGGGGCACCTGGGTGGCTCAGTCGTTAAGCATCTGCCTTCGGCTCAGGTCCTGATCCCAGGGTCCTGGGATCGAGCCCCGCGTGGGGCTCCCTGCTCAGCAGGAAGCCTGCTTCTCCCTCTCCCACTCCCCCTGCTTGTGTTCCCTCTCTCACTGTATCTCTGTCAAATAAATTAAATCTTAAAAAAAAAAAAAAAGTTAATTACATTTAATTTGGAGTATCAGTCTGGGTCAAATCAGGAGATAAAAATTACAGTAGTTTAAAGTGGGAAGACTTAATATAAAAAATTAAGAGCCCAAGTGGATTGGAATGAAAAGAGATTGGCCAGTAAGAAAGAAAGAAAACTCTAAAAAATATAGGAATGGCAGATACAAGGAACCACCGCTACCCCTAGGGCTGAGATAGAATGCCCAAGGAGGAGCCTTCCATAACTGAGGTCCAGACATTGCTGGAAAAGGCCTGGTCGTGGCGCCCTGAATGGCAGAGAAGTCACCATGGTGCCACGTTGGCAGAACTTACAAGAAACTAACCCTCAAGAGTGCCAGGGAAGGCTGTTTATGGGAAAGAATCTTGCTGGAAGCATTCCACTATGAAACCACCCTCAGGGAGGGAAGCCATTAACTGCTGGGGGAGAATACTGGGGAAGCCTCTTACTGCTGGGTGTCGCTGGTCAATGTGCACGCAGGAGAGCTCCAGGAGCCTGATGGGCAGAGACCTTTGCACCGCAAGAGCTGAGCCCTGAGGAAACTGCCCAGGGAGCGTAACAGAAACAGGAAGCAAAACCCTCTCTTCCTATAATGTCTCTCCAGCACCCTCTACTGACGAAGTTTAATGTTGTGCCAGCTGGGGTCGGAAAAATAGAAACAAAGGGCCCAGATCCATTTTTATAAAGCAGGCAACTAATTTGGAGCTGAGAAGTAATAACTCAGTAACTAGCACAGTCAACCCCTTTGGCTGTTCAGCTTCTATATGCACTTTCATTTGCCCACGTATTTGAATTCCTGTGTATCAGCAAAACAACTCTGTATTTCCACCTAAAACAAGATGTCTTATACATAAAGATGTTCTCACTCCTTCCTCAAAATAAGAACCATGGTCCCAACGGTCATAGTATCCATTTTTGCTGCCTATATTAATTATTGCTCATATTCAGTCCCAGTCCCAGTGCAAATTCCATTACCTAAAGACTAAACTATAAAACTGACATTCAGCAACCTGTATATAAAGTCAAAATGGAAAGGAGAAAAAAGCAAAAAAAAAAGATAGGTACCCGCACATACACATGCACATGTAAAGAAGAGAAAATCCGGAAAGCTGCTAGAGTCCTTGTTTCTGTACTTGTCCATGAGGTCGTAGTTGCTATCTCTGGCTTCTTTCTTCCGAATCTACTCTATATTTCCCTTGCCTTCAGCCAGAACCTCAGCTGTTCTGTGTTCATTACCTGGTGGAGTGATGCAAACCTTCCTTCCATCAAGGTCTGAGCACTTAGTTGCCCCGCCTTCTTTTGGTTGCTCTGGTCTTCCAAGACCCCCGACTCTTGGGTATGGAAGTACTGAAGGCATCCCAGAGTCTCCTATGGATTCCAGAGTGCCCACAATCCCCCATTCTATAGCAGCCACCTAAGTTGTCCTGGCTAAACGGGTATAATCCCTTTAGCTAGAAAATGAACCCATTCGTGTGTGCCTGTTAGTTCAATGCAGCAGGAGCCCCACATGGCCAGGCATCTATTTCACTTTCCAGTTCAGTGGCAGAATTGCCGTGTCCCCCGCACCCCATGGAAGCATTTCCCTTTTGTGGACTAAGAGCTCTAGAGCAGCCGAGCTCCAGTTTCCTTCCTCCCTATCTACTCCAAACTGCCAGCGCTGTGAATGACTCCGTAGATGAGTTGAAGTAGCACATTCAGATGTGGTATCCAGTGCCTCAAAAATGCAAAAAGGCTTCTGTTTGTCATAGATGGCCCAAGGTCCAGCAACTTGTTTTTCACTTTGGAGAGAATATCTTGGCATGCTCCAGACTATCAGACTCTTGGAAACGTTAACTGAGGTGGTGAGAGCCTGAACTTTGGTGGGGTTTCCACCCTCTCATTCACAGCTGTTTTAGTAAGGCATTTCAAGTATTTACTAATTCCTGCTCATCAAGTTCAATCAATAAAATGGTGTCAATAGAGTGGCCCAGGTGGTATTTTGTGGAGTGACTAGATATACTTACGTGGTTTTCAGTCACTTCCATGTTTAGTTGGCTGTCTGACAATCATTCTTATAAAAATGACTCTCAGGACTCACTGTGCCTCTTCACTAAACGTTGTGACACAAGGGTGCGTGGCCAAATACCACACAAAATGGGAATTGTGGCAACCAGTACTGGAAGTGAGTGAGCCGTGAGAGGTGAAGAAGCTACAAGGTGTAAAACACACAAAGGCAAGCTAATCTGTGGAGAAGCAGAGGATTCAGCTCTCATAAATTACTTAGTCACAACGGAAGTTCTCTTTATCATTCAATAATGAAGCATATACAATTATAAAGCACCATGCATAGTTTTTTTTTCTTTTTGATGATATTAAAATGAAATAGAATCTGTAAGAATTCTTTTGTTCGTAGGGCACTGTGGCAGTATACACAGCAGAACATTTATCTGTGAAACCCCACGTTCTACGCATCTCATCTAACAGTGATAGAGAAGTTTTACTAACGATGTAAGAAAAAAGACCAAATTATCTTTCTATTTTCTCAATTAGAATTGTGACAAATGTTTGTCATTTGAAGAGGAAAATCAAGAGTATCCAAGCAGCTAATTAATAAAAATAGTCTGGTTTTTCTGGATTTGTTGATGTCAGTGGTATTTGTCAACATTTTAAAATTTTGTATTTCTGGGCGCCTGGGTGGCTCAGTTGGTTAAGTGACTGCCTTCGGCTCAGGTCATGATCCTGGAGTCCCAGGATCGAGTCCCGCATCGGGCTCCCTGCTTGGCAGGGAGTCTGCTTCTCCCTCTGACCCTCCCCCCTCTTATGCTCTCTCTCTCTCTCATTCCCTCTCTCAAATAAATAAATAAAATCTTTAAAAAAAAAAATTTTGTATTTCCAAAAGGGCCAGTGTCCTTATTAACCCCATGGAGTAATAGAATCCATACTGCCAATTCTAGGAAACATCAGGAGTTTGCTGGACATTTGACCTCTGTTATTACAGAGCTGAATTATATCAACATCTTAAAGAGGAAAATGGGATGGAGACAACCGCAAATGGTAAAGCCAGCTGGCGGTGAAGAATGACTCAAGGAACTAAAGTTTACTATATTGCGTACATATTTGGAGCAGAATTTGATACAAGATTGTGTAGTTATGTTGCCTGGACTGGTTTTTACATTTTTAAAATACTTCAACTATCTTTTTGTTATTAATTGTGAAATTGGCACGTATATAAAAAAATATACATTTGAAATTTGTCCTCCCAAACCACACAAATTTGTTTTATGGTAAAAAGATGTTCCCTCTGGTAATGTTTTTTGAAAAATTCCTAGGCTTCTCTTTGCCAAATAAAACTATTAAAATTCAAAAAAAAAAAAAAAGAGAGAATTCTGTATTTCTTGTATGTTCTTCATTCAATTCTGGATACATATTCACTTTTATGTTTAACTCTATATTGGTAACTTTATACATTTCTATTTCAGTTTCCCAAAAGTATACAAGGTTCAGGCCCACCTAAACTTGGATGGACCCCTGAGATGAGACGAAGACTGGTCTTGTGACTTGCCAAATTAAATGTGATGTTTTAGTACTCCCATACATTTAAAATCAAGCATTATCTATTTAAGTATTTACATACTAATGCTTTTTTTAAAAAAAAATCCTAAAGCCACAGGAAAAACAAACAAACAAAACAAAACCTAAAGCAAAAGAAGCAAATCTAAAACTTCTAATTGTTATGGAAATACAATGCTCCATGAACAAAACTATACGCTGCACTAAGACCAACTCACAAAAACAAAGATCTTAGATCTTGTTACAGTGCTGTGTTTATTAACAAGAGAAGTTAAACTTCATTAAAATCTAAACTAAAAAAACTTGGGTTTTCAAGCCTCACCTCAGGGCTCCCATTTATAGATTTACATATCTATTATATTTTTTCCAGTAGGTGGCAGTAAAGAGTCTTGTTCTAAATCAATTAGTATATTATAACAATTTCTGACAGATGAAAAGAAAATGTCTTGAGGACAGGGATTCCTTTTTTTTTGATATTGACAAAGGTGCTTATATAGGCTTGCAGTCGTGCCAAATTGTTTCAGTTATATGAAAATTCTAACCTAAAACTCAGATGCAAATTTAACTCTATGACCTGGGAACTTGGAAATCTACTCAAAGTTGGGGATTAATCTACCTCAGAACACCTGGGAGGAGGAGGAGCAGGGACACAAATTGGCAATAACGTAGTGTTTCTGCAGAAAGAATCTTGTAGCTTCCCTAGTTGGGGGGGTGGGGTGTATTTTTCTGGGTCAAGTTAATAACTCTTGGAAAGACTAATCTGTTAAATTCTGATGGTTGATAGCTTTCAACCAACACATCGACTGAATAAGATTAAAAATATTCAAGACTATGTGATCTAACTGTGATGTCAATTTGGACCTGCTATTGGTTTTATTTCAAGCTCTCATCTTCCTTTTCATATATATCTGATTATATATACACATAGAATGATATGGCCAGGAGATATATGGCTTAGAAACCCAGAATTTTCATATGCTAATAATGAATGCATGGTCCTATAAAAATCAGTGTTTGTATAGTATTATAGTAAAGCAATGGAGTAAGTACTGGGAGAACAGAAGAGTTAAAAACCAAAGCTGACAAACAGCAGGAATGGCTCGCAGGTTGAGACTTAAGAGGCACAGTGCAGCTGAGAGCTTTGAGAATAACATCAAGTGGAAACAGGAACAAAATGATTTTGAATAGCGTAAAGGCTTACACATCAACCTTAACTAAAAGACCATGAATGGATATGCTGGCTCAGTTATTCTTTTAACTGGAGATTAATACAAGCTCCTCCATTATTTTAGCTGCAGAAGATACCAACATATTTGCGGGCCTGCAAGACTTGACAGATTAGACTAAAAAGTCTCATTTCAAACTAAAAAGCGTTACAATCCACATTGAGGATATTTGACAGGGGATCACCTTTTTGTGAAGTCATTTTTCTTGTGTCTTAAAATTTAAGAATGGTACAAATTAGACTGTTTGTACTTAATTTTCATCTTTGACTGGGAAACTTTAAAAGTTTAAAGAATCTATTTGCCATTGATTCAGTCTGTCAGTCAATAAAATAGACTTACTTCGGGGAATTCTCTGTTCTCTCCCTGCTCTTTTATGATTCTATACCACACAGGATTCTCAAACATCAAAAATATATTTTTTTCCTGAATAATCCACCCATTCCATTACTGTACTCTCATTATGCATATACAGTGTGAATTTTTGTTAATGTCTTTTTAGGATGTGGGGGGGCGTGTGTGTGTTGGGGTTTTGGAGAGGGTTAGTTTCTTTTCTTTGGGTTATTTATTTGAAACAAGTGCTTTAGCCACATGTGAGATTTTACTAAATCAGCCTGACTTTGTGGTCATGAATAAACATCGCCTTCCAAAGACTACTACCTATTTAAGTGTGACCCCATCTCTCCCAATAAATAAAAAGTTATCCAATGTAAAATTACCTTAGATATGCTTACTTCATGAGTGTTCAGCAACCAAAGGGCAGTGAAGTTAGAAATATGAATGCAAGTGGTAAACTGTGTGCCATTGAACAGGGAAGGATCACGGATAAAACAGGAAAATAAAGATATTTGCAAAATATTTGAGATAGAGAATGATTTAATGAAGGGCTACTTACTAAAGGCAACTGAGAGAGGGCTGGATCAAGGGGTTGCTCAGCATGCCAGAGGTCCAGAAAGGATTGTCTTAAAGGTATTTATCAGGATAGGAGAGTTGTCAATATCTGCTCAGTATGCAAATAACTGGACTATATGATATTTAAGGTTCTTTGTTTTGTTTTGTTTTTTTAATTAAGGAGCTCCTTGGGATGCAAAATGGTCTATCTTAAAGGAAGAAGACATAAGGAGAGAGAAGTGGAGGAAAGTAGAGAGAGAGGAGAGCAGAGGATAGGAAAGAAAAGAGATCTGTAGCATGGACAGAAAATAGAACAAGTTATTGCCAGAGTCCAGCTCCAGCTGGGGTGGGTCTCTCGTAGGAAAGGACAGCGTCGGCGAATGAGGAGACACAGACACAGGGTCAGGTTGCAAGCATCTCCTCCTGACAGCCTCAGAGGAACTTTATTTATATGTTAGGATATTTTTGTTTTTCCAAATCTTAGATCATTTTCTGGATTACAGCCATAGCCTTCTTTCATTTTTCCTTTGTAATGGTTAACATGACCTTTATTGATTTCTGCTTATTGGCTTTTGCTAAAACTAAAAAACAGTACTCAAAGAGAAAGGTGCTAGACAGAGCATGACCGTCTTGTTATTTTTTTCTATAGAAACTAATTCTTCGTGGAATTAGTTTCATTATGATTGCTTAGATAGGCATCACTAAGATGAGTAGTCACTTTATCATGAAACCCCAGAAATATTCCCACAATTATAAAGATTGCCATAAACAAAATGAAAGAGAATAGCAGGAGCCAGCTGTGGAGTCTCCTGTTTTCAGGATCATCCCCATACTTGGACTTTGTCAAACAGCATGAGTAGCTTGGCTCACGCCAAGTTATAGAGAGTGATGGGTCTATAAATTCTTGATTAATGTGTTAAATTGGGCTGAAAACAAGACCTGGCTTATAAATTATCTTCTTCTATTATCTTGAGATCGGCAACTAAGATCCACAAATGAAAGACACATCCTGAGATAAACACCAACAACTGGAGACAGATACCACTTCAAGGACGTGCTACGAGCTTCGGAACTAGCCCTACCGCAGTCAACGCTCTTTGCAACTCCCACCCTCATCTCTGAAATTCATAAGTGAATGGTTGAGGAAAGAAGGAAAGAACCACCTGAGTTACAGGTGTTCAGTCTGGTAGAGAATTCTGAGGCAGACAGGTGCTTCTCTTTTCCTCTCCCCCAAAGCACAAGAGAGCGATTGGGGAAAATTAGGTTGTCTGCAAAAAGAAGAGATTGGCATTCTTTGTTGATTGGAATCATAATGGGTTTTGTTCATCTGTGCCCTGCACTTACTTGAGCGAAGAAAATAAGAAAAGAGAATTAGAAAGAGAAAGAGTGGAGATGGAGCCTGGGCCAGCAGCTGATTAGCAGCCGGCACATTCTAGACAGTTCTATGAAGTGATCTTTCCATGGGTCAAGTGGACAACGAGGACAGCATCATGTCTTACAGGATCCCTGCCCTATCCATGAGGACCGTCGAGTCAGTGAAGAGCTCACCAGAGCAGGGGACTCTGAGGTGGACCACCAGAGGCAGGCACTAGCTGGGAGTGTGGGGAAGTGGCATCAAACCTCCAAGGCTGTAAAATGTGGCAGTTGGTTTGCTCCGACAGGCCCCTGAGAAAGTCAGTATTTGGATGCTTGTCACCAGAAGCACATTTTTCATGAAGTTAATAAAGCTTAAGCTTCCAAAGTCTGTGAAGGGGCTGAATAATATATTAACAGAACCATGTGGGGCTCTTTTGTTTTGTTGTGTTGTGTTTTTTGTTTTTGCCAAACTTACAAAAGTAGGATATTTCTGCAAGAAAATGTAAGGTTCATGAGCTAAATAAATGTTGGGATTAGGAGGAGAGAGCAGTTGAGGATGATGACATTTCTAACTAAGAAAACTGCAAGAGATGTTGGCATTATTAAATGCTACAGAGATAAAAGGTAGAATGCTGGGTTTGGGAATATGACTAATGAGTTCACAATTGGATATGTTGACAAGTTTCTTTCATGTCAACTCATTTTCATTTATTGGTTTCCTCAGTCCTTGGTTCTACCTCACCCCCATTGTTAATCTTTACTTACTAAACACACCCTCAGTGACTCGTGCTCAAAACTTAAGCAGAGAGTGGCCGAGGTGGGGGGGGCAGTGCTGCATGACTGTAAACACTGGCTCAGTGTGCTAGAGGTGCTAAGGTTCCACCCGAGTATTTAGAAGTCTCATCTGAGTGGTTGGTTTTGCGCTTTGAGGATGCCGGTAATTGTCACCTCTTAGACATGAAAGATACAGCCATTCAGCAGTTGCTAAAGACTTGTGTCATTTCTGTGCTCTGCTCCTACTGAAATACTACAGAACATAGTCACCCTCTGCGAATGGGAAAATGTTCATGGGTTATCCCTAAGATTGAGTTTGGAGACGAATGTAGGAACTTCACCTGGACTTAGTCCCCAGAAAAATATATAGTGAAAATCTGAGAAGGAGGGGCAAGTTGACTGTGATCTGCTTGACCTATCTTAAAAGCAAACAAGTTTCTAGCTTAACCAGTGATATAACAGCTACTGGGCAGAGGGCTTGTGTTACCCTCACAACCAAACTGTGAATTAGGGATTTTTAATTCCCTATTTTAGAGATGAAGAAAATGAGGCTCAGAGAAATGACCCAAGCCAAATAGTTCAAGGTGGCAGAGAAAGAAGAAAAAGCCCAGCTTGTCCAACTCCAAAACCATGCTCTTTCCATGATAGCGTATTAGAAATGTTTAGCTGATGCTAAAAAGGATGACATCCATATATTAGTAACACTTCGAGAGTATGGGTAACCATTTGAATCAAGTGCTTAATTTTTCTGATTAACCCTAGTTCTATAATAGTAACTCCTAACTATAAAAGGTTTACTCTGATTTTCCCATTGAACCTATTTATAAAGCCCAAAGCATTTTGATAACACCTTTGGCATAGCACAATCATTAAAGAATGTACGTAAATTATTTTAAAGACATAATAGATCTCCAAGGACATTCTCATAGATTAAATGTCAGAGATGAAATATTGCATTTCAACTTCATAGGTCTTTTGGAGTAGATGTGAAGACAGTAATTGAGAGTCCTGTAAAGTGCAATTTATGATACTGCGATTCTGGAAGCCAGTCATTTTTAGTAACAATTTAACAAAACGTGTGGTCTGACCCCATAGAATTGGCTCTGTCTCAGCCCCTGTCTCCTGATGATATCCCAAGCAATAAGATTACATTTGTAAATTTAAGGGGATTGACGCCAATGAGTTTCATCACCACAAAAGTCTCCATGCTTTAGAAAAGGGTATAATCTGTAGTGGAGTATTTGGCAAACCACTTGATCTCATTTCAAAACGAAAGGATTATTTGGAGACATTGATGCTAAAAAAAAAAAAAAATGTGTCTGTAATAAGGGGAGGTTGACTTTGGCTTGTGGGCTGGTCTTCAGAATGCCAATCACCAGCATGGCACCTTAGATATAAATGGGTGAAATTATCAAAGAAGAAATAAGGTCCATTCCAGCCTCCTACCCAGCAAGGCAAAAGATGAATGCCTGTTTGCTCAACTTCTCTGTATTCAGAAATACATACACAAAGCCCAGTAGTCTCTGGGCAGCAGGTGATCTGTAAATTCCCTCGTCTGTTTGGTTCTGCTCTAAGAGCAGCCTTATTGAGCTCTGTGATATTGCTGTTTCACAATTTCCTATACTGCTTCTTAGCTCTTCAAAGAATAAGGAAATCAATAAAGTTTCTTCTGTTTGTTTATTGCAATTTGGTATACAGTCACTTCAAAACCTCCTTTCCATGCTGGCTTTAACAGCTGAGGGAGGGTGGACGGGTAGAAAAGCATTTATTTCTTCAGGAGCTTCGTTATTTCTTTCCCTATTCCCTGTGGCTGAGTACAGGATGATTTAGCAACATAGCACAGTGAGGGGGATGTCATGATGGGCTCTGACATTGCCTGCCTGGGATGAAGGCAAGGGCCTGAATCGCTGTGATCGCTGATCACACGGGAGAGAGGGTGTGCAAGCATCTCGACAACTGGACTGGTTTGCCAGCAAATCTTTGGCTCTCTTTTGGATTTGGGAAGATAGCATTTCTAGCAGTAACTTTTTATTTTTATATGTTGTCAGGTTATTCAACCAAATAAACAATCATTTTTGATTGTTGCTGAGAACTCTGCCAGCCTATGGCTAGCAGAAGCTGTAGAATAAAGGAACCACCAGAGCAAATGGCTACTGCTTATAAAACTAACCCCCCCCCTTTTTTTTTTCCTGTAGGGTTAAGTTTTATGCCTAAGTCCCAATTGCCATTTTAATTTTAAAAATGTAAAATCTCATCCTCTAAGGAATTCTTTCTTTGGAAATAAATATACTTGATTTTAACCTGAAGTTAATTTTTCATGAAGAATGGGGGCAGGAGGGAGAAACCATGGCCTTGCACCAGTAAATAAAAAATGAAGAGAGAGATGTTTTCCCGGAGAGAGACATGGCATTTCCTGCCAAAAATCTGCTCCAATATTCAGTGTTGGCGGCTAGCAACGTAAGGTTCTGTATAGTTGTGGGGACGGAGGCCAACTTACTATGCACCTGTCTCTAGCTACAAAAGGAAGATGGAAAAGGTTTTCTCCCTTACCAATAGTTCACCATAGTCATGTATAATTCGTAATTATATAACCTGTTTACACTTTAACCAGCACCTAACCGTTTTCCTGAACTTCATCTTAATTCCTTAGCTAAGGTCTTCCAAAGCTTCACCCCCCTATCTCCGTGATTAGCACTTCTCCTAGGCAGGGACCCCAGGCTTCTAGTCAATAAAATAGTCAAGATTTCTGTCCTCCTGTCTCTGGACCTTTGTGTAGTTCAATTAAAATTAATGGTGTTTCTTCTGCCCGAAATCGTATTCATTTCTCAAAATGCGCCATAACCCTTGAGGCTCAGTTCAGATGCTCTTTTTCATGAAACATTCCCTGACCTTCTTAACAAGTTTCAATGATTATTTCCTCCTACACTTCTAAAGCTTTTCATCTGACCCACTTTAATAGCACATACATTCTTCCTTTTAATGTATATGATCAATGTATGATATCTCCTATGGTTGAAAATAGATCCCTTGCCAATGACGCCATGCCTTACCCATTTTGGAAATGTCTATAATGTCTAGAACCAATTTGTGCATAATGGGTCCTCAAAAAGTGTTGAATTTCATCTTATAAGAAACTTACTTACCCATGTATGTCACGGATTTAAAAAAAAATGTGGTGGAAATACTGAACAGAGGGAGACTCTGTTTTAAAATTTACATTTTACTATAATCTAGGCATGGTGAGGCCAACAGATTAGACGATTCCTGTCATTGGAAAGATAATTTGTTACTCAAAGTTCCCAAGAGAAGGAGGCACTCTCCTGCGGGCCATCCCCCCCGCGCCCCCTTTTTTCAAAAACTGAAGCATACCATATACAGAAAAGAGCACTCATCCTGCATGTATCCAGCTCTATGAATTACCACAGGATATATGCAAGGGCCACACACGGAATCGCTGGGGGCATTGAGGGGTGAGGTTGGAATCCTGAGCGAGAAACTTATTCATGGCTTTTTCAGTAAAGATTGGAAGAGGCAGGGTAAACAGCTAAGCAGATTTAAGATTGGCTAGTTTCGGTAATTTCAGTAGGTATAGGGGTTGTCCCTAGTTGCCTGATATCTAACCAAGAGATGATTCGAGCAGGGAATGGTGACCCCAGAGTGTAAGAACCTGACAAGGATGTTTGAGGGGTTATGGGCTCTGGATTGGTTAGTTTGCATATGAAAGTCTCCCTAGCTGATGAGTCATTTGCTATCTCTAAAAACTGGCTAGCAATAAAAGAGCAGTCTATCCAGGGTCAGCAAGACCCCAGATGTCAAAGTGTTGGAAATACAGAAACTGAAAAGGCATGACTCATTCAAGGTCTTCCCGCCCACTGGAACCTACTTCTTCCTCACAGACACCAATTGCCTATCTCCGTACCTCTCCATCTGCTTGTGAATAAGTATAGTTCAATAGCACCATCAGGAAAATACGTGTTTTTCCAAAGAATTTTGGTTAACTTAGATTTAGCCTTTTAGGTATCATGATATTCCTCTTATTTCAAAAACTGAAGCAAACTGTCTACAGAAAAGAGCCCTCATCCTGCATGTATCCAGCTCTATGAATTACCACAAGTAACGACATTTCTTTTTACTCTAACCATTTCATGAGACCCTTTTTGAAATACATCACACATTTTCTGTGAATGTTGCACCGTGCTTAGTGGGGGAGAGTCTAGTCCTAGAATGTCTGGGTTCAAATCCTGGCTCTGCCGCTTCCCATCTGTTACCATCAGGCATGACACTTAACTTTTCTGTTCACCTTTATCAATTTCCTCATATATAAAATGGGGATAATAACACCAGCGGCCTTGTAGGATTTCTGTGAGGAATAAATGTGCTTAGGACAGTCTCTGGCATATAATCGATCCTCAGCAGTAATATTTGCTTTTATTATTACTGAGAAGTAGTACATAGAATAACGATCTAACTTTTCTTCATGACAATACACAATGATGATAGAGACTCAAAAGATGTCTCTGGCTATAGCCTACTGTCCTTGTGTGATAGCTATGCTCTTGGAATTCTATGCTCTTGGAATTCTACTCGTGGCTTTCTGTAGACTTTATGTCTTTTTAATAAATCCGGCTGTTTGTCAAAATCCATTTTTGTTTCTTCTCATTTCTATGTCCTTAGTACCAAGAATAGAGCTTAGAATTTAATACCTACCCAACAAATATTTTTGAGAATAAACTCTCTCCTTGTTTTTGCCATTATACTTGTGTCCAGCACCAAACAATAACATTTGCCGCTTGCAATCTGCTAAGGGCAGGAAAACTGAATATCCCAAAGTGGGAAGGTCCACACATGAGCCTCAGCTTGTATACAGACATGTCCAAATACAACCAAAAATCTATTTTTCTAGTAAAAGAAAAAAAAATCTCACTGTCAGAAAAGGATGAATCAAACACAACAAATTGATCTATTTATTAAGCTTGACAGCATTTTTTTGTGTTTGTAACTTGACTCTGACCATGATCCAGTCTCATAGACTCATGTCAGTGTTCTATAGAGCTAAAAATAAATACCAACAATGCTATTTACTTGAAATCCTGTACAATAGAGGCCAACAACACAGTCCTTTCACCACGTATAGCCCAAAATGGGGAGAGGGGACAACGCCTATACCTACTGAAATTACCGAAACTAGCCAATCTCTTTCCTCCACTTCTCTCCCATTTTGTCACACATCCCTTTGAAGCTCTGGCACTTGGAAGAGTCTCCCCTATCCCCATTTATTGGTGATAGTGACCGTTAATGGTAGACCAGTGACCTGGTGGAGTAATGATGAATAGAGGCAGAGGTACACAGAAAAAGAGGGAGCAAGACTCGTCAAAGCAAGGGAGTCTTAAGAAGATTGGCAGAAATGCCCATTGGAAGTGGTGGTGTTCAGCTGAGGTGGTAAGTGTTGCTTAACTAATGGTTAGAAGTAGCTGACTGGATTTGGTGATGAAAATTAATGAGGTAGTCACAGGAATGTTTTTCACCTGACAAACACTGTGGTGGGTTCCCAAGGATGTCCATGCCCTAGTCCTTGGAACTTGTGAATATGTTATGTTACATGGTAAAAGAGACTTTGCAGATGTGAGTAAGATTAAGGAGCTTGAGATAGGGAGATTTTCTTGGATTATCCAGGTGGGCCCAATCTAATCACAAGTCCTTAAAAACAGACTTTCCCAGCTGCAGAGAGATGGCAGCATGAGAAGGACTCTATGCGCCATTTTGGGCTTTTAAAGATGGAGGAAGGAGCCACCCACCAAAAAAAGTAGGCAGCCACTAAAGAAGGAAAAAGAAGGAATCAGATTCTCCCCTAGAGCCTCCAGAATAACACAACCCACTGAGACCTCAGTTTTAGACCCATGACATTCACATGAGACTGCTGATCTATAGGACTGTAAGATAATACATTTGTATTATTTAAACCACCAAGTTCGAGGTCATTTGCAGCAAACAATAAATGAATACAGTATTTATAGAGTTCCATCTTGGACCAACATCAAACTAAATACTACAGCAACAACAGTGAACAAATATATTCAATTTCTGCCCTAATGAGGCTAGGGTCTAGTATTTGCAGTGTTCTAAACCCACTGATAAGTACAAATAAGTATAAGGTAGAGAAGGAGCATCTTGTTAAGGCACTTCTACCATATTACTATCTGTATTAAGTGTGCAAACCATGTTCTGAATTATAAGAATAGACAATTTCTGAATCAGCCTTTCCTACCTATAAATTGTGCTCTTGACAAAAATATACCGTATTTGTGTAAATAACTTCAGAATGTTTTACTACTGAGATAAAGTAGTACTCAAAAACTAATTTTTTTTTTTTTTTAGAGATTTATTTGAGAGAGAGAGAGAGCACAAGCAGGGGGAGCAGCAGAAGGGAGGGAGAAGCAGACTCACTCCTGATCAGGGAGCCCGATGTAGGGCTTGATCCCAGGGCCCCAAGATCATGACCTGAGCCAAAGGCAGCCACTTAATCGACTTAGCCGCCCAGGCATCCCTCAAAAACTAATTTTAAAAATGGTAAACAATTCTATAATATTGTTTAGTAAAAACTGCTAGAGGCAATGAGCGGGATGTATAGCCAACAATTAACTTGGCAGAGGTAATAACAACAAGTGACGTGTGGAATTAAATACAGATGACTGCCAATATTTGTCTAGTTTAGTAAATTGGTTATTCGTAAACCACTACAAAGAACTATAACTGCATATATACTTATAATACATTAATTGACTTCAGGTTACAAACAACTTAAGAAATGTTTATGTTTTCCATTGGATTTAATGCAAAATACTAAAGTGGATGATATTTCCTGAGAAATAAAATTCCTTCTTTTTTGGATGTCACCAATAACTCACAGGAATGAAAGGTAGGTTACAATGGACAAAGATACTACTGCCTATTCATCTGTTAGCTGGAGAGACAAAAAAAAAAAAAAAAAAGGAAATATCTGGTTATTTTTTATTTAACTTTTTGCTGAAGATTAGCATTCTCAACCATACCATTTCTCATTGTAGAAATGCATCCTGATTTATCCAAAGATAAATTTGAAAGGAGACAAAGGTCCTTATAGATGGTAAACTTAAGAGAATGAGCCTTCTGACTTTAATAAAAGACAATTTTGTCTCAAGGACAAGTACAGGAACCATTCTATATCAGCTCTCACTCTGGTAATTTCTATAGACACTCCCTTCATGTAGGAATCCAACTTAGTTTCCAATTTCCACCATTCCATGATGCCTCTCTGGTGTCCATGAGGATGTCATAACCTCAATGTTATTGACATTTGGGGTAGGACAATTCTTTATTGTTAAGGGCTGTCCTGTGCATTGCAATATTTAGCAGCATCTCTGGAATTTACCCACTCAATGCCAGTAGTATCTCCTCCCCACTCGCACCCCCCACTCCTAGTTTTGACAATCAAAAATGTCTTTGAGACACTGCCAGTGCCCTCTGGAGGGGGCAAACCTTTGCAGGTGAGAATCACCAGCCTAAGTGATGACTAGTGATTAATGTAAACTAAAATAACAGAAAAATATCTTTGAAGGTATGAAGTCACTTTGTAATTCATGGTTGTACTTCCTGTTACTGACTTAATGAATAAAAGAGCTTCCATTAGCAGAGCATGGGGGGATTTTCTCAGGGTTAACTTCCTAACGTATTGACCATTAATGTAGCGCAGACTGATCTTTCATTGCAATGATCAAAGTCTTTTATCTTCATAGCCAGAATTAAAATAAAACTTTAAAAATACTATAATTTCGGGCACCTGGGTGGCTCAGATGGTTAAGCGTCTGTCTTCTGCTCAGGTCATGATCTCAGGGTCCTGGGATCGAGTCCCACATCGGGCTCCCTGCTCCTTGGGGGCCTGCTTCTCCCTCTGCCTTTCTCTCTCACTCTGTCTCTCATGAATAAAAAAAAAATACTATAATTTCTAGGGGGAAAATACCGTAATATTCTGTTAGCCACTCTCCCAAATCATTTTGTAGAATCCATTTTAGTTCAATCAAAGGACAGCCATATATGACTTACACAGATAAAAACTGTAATTACATGAATATTGTATACATCAAGAATGACGATTCAAAACATCGCCAAACAGTAGGCACAGAGAGACTTAGAATGACCAAGTTTAATCCCTTGTAATGACATAGGTGGATGATTCAATTATGTGGGATGCCAGATGTGTGATATCACATAAAATGTCAAAGATACAGGAAATCCATTTTTATTTTTATAAATTTACTTACAAAATGCTTAGTATCCAGGGAGAGAACAGTATGGGGCGGGGGGGAGGAAAAAGCATTTCTAAAGGAACTGCTGAATTATATATCATTTCTATGCCTTCTATAACCAGAGCAACTTTGGGGTTTATTTACAATACATAAAGACAAGGGTTTTGAACAGTGGCTTGTGCTTGGTGTTTTAAAAGAAATATTATTAAAGAATCTCTAGGTTCTTTAAAAGGGGAATAACATATCCTGAAAAGGAAAAGTATCATCATATAAAATTTGAGTCTCTAAAGTATGAGTCTCTAAAGACACAGACCATTGAATCAACCTGCATAAAAAGCAAGAACTGATTTGTGCAGTTGAATCGGGTATGCCTATGAAACATTACGGAGAAAATGTCTTTGGCTTATTTGAGCACATGATATATTCAAGAGAAAGGATAAAGTCTATAAAGCTCAAGATAAGCTGACATAGTACTACCATTTTCATCTCGAGCTGTCCTATATTCACTGCAATAAGATTAGTACCTAGATTTGTTTTCCTTACTGGAGTCTCACAGAACAATTTTGGGGAAGGTGTCTTTTATTTGAAATTTTACTGAAAGAAATTAGATTCCTAGACTGATGACTTAGCAGAGATCACACTTTGCCATCAAATATACACAAAAAGGAGAACACGGTTTCTGTAATGATGTGGATACAATTTATGTTTGCTCATTTTACACCGCCAGCATTAGACGTGGAATCCTACATTTCAAGGAATAGTGTGGTATGTTTAAAGAACACTAACCCCACTTCTAAAGAGCAAATACTTTTTGAATTCCTCATTTTTCAGTTACCAGGTGAATTCCTGTGGTTTAACCTATGGAAAGACCAGATCTTAGAGCACAATGCGCACACACACACACAAACACACACACAGACACGCACACCGAGACATGCACACACACACACATGCAAGCTACATGTTCTTTTTGCCCTTAGGAGATTGAAATTTGATTTACCAAGCTAGTGGACAGGTTGGCAATTGAAATCAAACTGCTCTCTGCTTCTCAAAACACTAGGCATGAGGGTCGTTTCTTCTGATTGGTTATCCCTGGAGAGAAGTAAAGAGCAGAGGGAGAAAATATTGTGGCCAAATGCACCTGAGCTAGCTGCTGGATCAATGGTCAGTATCAGCGGGACTCTATTTAATGAAGCTTACACCAGTGTCACCGCCTTGCTGACAACAGTGGGTCGCTCTGGTGCCAACGCAGAGGAAGCGGAATCCACTGGAAGACAAAATAATTGCTTCATTTTGTGGTACAAAGATATAAATCTGATTTTTGTGTACATAAGAGCTAGCTTTAAATCCTTAACTGGAAGAGAGCCTTGCACAGAACACAGAGGAAAACATGACAGAAAGAGATTGTGCAAGGCTGTCTGGTCCACAGAACTCCGGGAGAATCGCTAAGAGAGCTTTATAGTCAAGTTGCTCTCAGACCGTCCACAAACACCCACCCAAAAGCATGCTGTCTCCGTTAGAGAGAGAAAATCATTGTTTTCGTTTGTGCTTTTCCGTGATAAAGTGTTTTGACAGATCAATAGAAGCAGGTAAAAACCCCACTGATGTGATTTACACCTAATGTAACTCATTACTGCCTCATTATTACGGGGGAGACTCAGCAGGGCACGTCTCCTAAATGCTGTATCTGGTACACACTTGAGAGTAAAAAGGAAAATAGAAGTGACGGTCCTAACTCAGAATATCCGTGTCATGTTTAAATTTTCTTGAATTTCTTTGAATAGCCTTTGTGCTAGCAAGTAAAATTATGAGACAGTTATGTCCTTTTAAAGACTGTTCCTAAGTGTTGGTGAGATTAAAATTAAGGCATGATTTCTCTGAAACGTTAACACGATGCAGCCTAAATTAAGGAATTCAGACAATATCTCTAGCATGTATGCATATTTCAGGTTTCTACATCATAATCCACCTTACAGCTGATAAAAAATGCATTATGCTAGTTTTTAGGCAGTAGGATAAATCCATTCTTCACTAGATAACTGGCAAATAGCTAAAACAGACCTGTCTTCAAAGCAACCTCATTAAAATAAGTAAAATAGTAGAGAATCATACCTGTTTTTACAATCTTAGTGGAATAGAATGTGAACTCATGAAGGCACAATCAACACTTTAGAGCCATTGTCCTTTTAAATGAACCAATTCCCTGAAATTTTTATCAACTTCCCAATATTTTTTCCCAAGTCCCCCTTTTTCTTGTCTTCCTAAATTTTTTTCATGCATTGATTTTCCTCACAAATATTTGCTTTGAGTGTATCATGGACTGGCGATGATTTTCTCCCACCACTTCCAGGCTCTGTGACCTTGGACAAGTCAACATTTTGAGCTTAATTTGATAATTTTTAAAATTGAAGATAATATTGACAACTACTTAAGTAATTGAGACAATTAAAAAAAATTAAATAAGGGATATGTCTGAGTATTACACTTAGCACTTAGAATATCCCTACCGAATACAAGTTAAACGTAAATACACTCCATTTTTTAATCTCTTTGATCATCATTAACAGAGATCTTCATGGAATGATAAAGAAGTGCCTTATTGAGCTTTCTTCTCAATCCCCTGTTCCACTAGCTCAGTGTTAAAGCTACCACTTCTCCACCCCCAGGTCATTCATTAATCAAGTGCTGCATCCAACACACATATGTGAGCAGGCTTTCCTCCCTCCCAGGAGGCCACAAATAAGAGAAGGACAATAAAGAATAAAATAAGTGTCTTAACTCATCTATATTTTAGCTCTTTCATGCAACTCTGGATTTTGCAGATTTTTGTCAACATGACAACATGAGACTTTGAGCAGAACTAAAATAAAATCTGATTCAGTGACCTTGGCAAAACCCTTTATCTTGTCAGGGCCTCAGTTTTCTCAACTGCTAAATGGGGGCAATGACATCAAACTTGCTGGAATATTTAAAAAAAATACATATAAATGAGTCCATGTATGTAAATATTCATTCCACGAGTATTTATTGGGTACTTACTATGTTCTAGGTGTTTTGCTAAGCACTGAGGATGTAGCAATAATCATGACAGACATTGCCTCAGCTAATTAGGGAGCTTATAACTTTGCATGAAAAGCAGACTCAAAATAATGACAGAATATTTCATTATAAGAGTGGCACATGCTATAAAAGAGAAACACGGTGTGTTAACAGAGTATATGCCAATGGTTAGGAATATCAGGAAAGGTTGCATAAAACAAGGATTTGATTTCAGCCTCATTTTTAATACTTGATAAGAGCAAGGTATATAAGAAATGAATTTTATTTTTCTGGATCCAGGACTCATATAACCATTAAAATGGAGAAATGTCTCCTGATTTCTCAATTTACTCCATTTTTGTTAAAAAAATGCATTATGACATGCCTGCGTGGCTCAGTTAAGCTTTCGACTCTGATTTCCTCTCCAATCATGATCTCTGGGTCGTGAGACCAAGCCACACATCAGACTCTGCACTAGGTGGGGAGTCTGCTTCTCCCCCTCTCTCCCTCTGTCCCTCCGCCCACTCATTGGCATGCGCTCTCTCTCTCTCTCTAATAAATCTTTTAAAAAATAAGAAATAAAAAATTAAAAAATGCATTGTTTAAATCGTCAATAGCATCAAATACATGCATGATGATTGAGGTATTGCAACATACATTTCAGGCTGTTGAGGATATGTAAGTAAATGATAAAGAAAAATATAAACATTGGCCAATAATATATATTCCTTATGCATTGTTAACTAGGCAAATTTGACTGGCAGAAGCTTTCAATATGTCATGCATTCATACATTTATCTATTGAAAAAGTATTAAGTGCCTCTCTGCCAGGTACTTCATCCCATCTTTAGGCAAAACAGCAGAGACATTTATTCTGTACACACTATTAATTACAAAGGAAAAAACAATAACTTTATAATTAAGGTCACCAACTTAAGTGATGAAAGTTTGCACCAACAGTAATGGAAAAATTGGCATTCTTGCTTCCTGTCATGTTGTATGCAGATAAACTCGGCCTTGTTTCAGTAATACTCCATTTCATGAGAAAACATCAGGCAAACCCGTATTGAAGGTCATTCGACAAAATAACTGGTTTGTACTTTTAAAAAATGCCAAGGTTATGAAAGATAAAGAACAGACTGAGGAACTGTTCTTACTGAAGGTGACTACAGAGGCATGACAACTAAATGCAACACTTACTGCTTAGATCCTGGATGAATATTAAAAAAATAAATTCTGCTATAGAGAGCAATTGTTTGAAATTTGAATGTGATTTGTAGGTTAGATAATAGTAATGAGTATTGCTTTCCTGATTATTATGGTTGTACTGTGATTATATAGGAGAGGGTCTTTTTTAGGAAAGCGACAAATATTTGGGGGCAATAGGCATCATGTTTGCAACTTTCAGTTGGCTCAGAAAAAAATCTATATAGAGATTTAAAAAGAAACTATAAAGCAATTGTGGCAAAATATTAATATCTGAGAAATCTGGGTGAAGAATTCTAAATTTGTACTAATCTTGCAATTTTTTTGTAAGTTTGAAATTATTTGCAAATTAAAAGTTAAAAAATAGAGGTATAGACTCAACATAAAGTAAAAGTTATTTTAAGTAGGAAAAAATGTCCATGCTTTTGTACTGAACAAAAGAAAAATATAAAGAGGTATAAGAACTTAACTATATTGGCTGAACTGTCTTTGTTGTCCACACTCATACGGTAACCAAAGTTAGCTTAGTTTGTGTTCTTCCTCACCTTTCTCCATGTTCAAATAAATGTACACAAACATATACACCTTATAGTTTGTTTTTAAAGATTTATTTTAGAGAGAGAGACGAGACAGAGAGCATGCACACCAGAGGAAAGGCAGAGAGAGAAGAAGAGAATCTCAAGCAGACACCCCGCTGAGCAAGGAGCCCGATGGAGGGCTCAATCCCAGTACCCTGAGATTGTGACCCGAGACGAAATTAAGAGTCAGTCGCTTAGCCAACCTTTTCTCTTTCATATATCAAGTTCACATAATACTTCTTTGTGTATTTGATCTTATTTTGTTCCACCATTCTATTCCCTTGTTCCTCTTAATACTGCTTAATTAAAGTACCTTTATGGTAAGTTTTAATACTTGATAAGTCAAGAGCAGCATATTTTTTTTTAATGTTCTTGACTATTTTTATAGATTTATTTTTCCATATGCACTTTGACATCATTTTATCTGGTTCCAAAACATGTGAGATTCAAATAGACACTACATTCCTAATATTATAGAGTACTTGATTTTTATATGAAACTTCCCATCTGGAACACAGCCTCTTTTTCCATTTGTTCAGTATTTGCTTTGTGTTCTTCAACGAGATTTTATAATTTCCTTCATGTATATTCTGTGTGTTTCTTGCTCAATTATTTCTAAGTATTTTATAATTCCTAATATAAATTTTTATATTACTGATTACATTACTATTACTTTATATTATCCATTACTGATTATTGCAAATACAGAGAAAATATACATCTCTAAATCTACCTTGTATTACTCCATCCCAACTCACCCACTCTCATCTGTTGCTTCTCAGAAAGCCCAGCTAACTTCCCACAGGCCAGCAGGCTCTTCCCCTTGTTTGTTCTTTGGCTGACTCCTTTTCATCCTTTAGGTCATTTTACTTGAATGTCCTCTCCTCAGTATCTCTTTTCCTCCATAGCACCCGTAACAATTTGCATTTATATATTTCTATTTCTGTAGATGTGTTTCTCCCTGACTTGATTTTAAATCCATGAAAACAAGAAACATTTTGCTCAAGACTGTATATAGGATCTAATATTATGAGGATACATGGTAAACATTTGTGGGCTTAGTGGATAAATCCTCTCTTTCTTATCATATATACTCCCTGTCCCTTCAGTTTCTTCTCCACATGCTACCTCTCCTAATCTTCAAACCATTTTAAGTTCACTTTATCTTAAAACTTGAGCTATGACTCCTTCTGGTTACCTTCTATTTTTCCTTCATCTGCCATCATCATTCCTATTTTTACCCGAATTTGTTTTCCACTCCAGTCTCCTACTGAACCTGTATCACCATGACCTCCTCAGGAAGTCCAGGAGCCAGGTGTCAATCCCTATTACCTTCAATTTTGTCATTTATGGCAACTTGTAACTTAAAATTTTTCTTCTAGTTTAGCTTGTGTTTGCTTCTCTTACCCCCTTACTTGCCCTCGCCTCTCCTGATTTCTGCTGGTTTTGCATCTCTGCACAGTCCCCCTGAAGTGCTCAACTCCACTTACAGCATTAAAATGTCCATTTATTAATTCAACAAAAATAAGTTGAGTGACTACCAATAGGGCATTGTGTTAAGTGTTGGCATCACATTAAACAACACAGCAAGTACTTGTCCATCTAGAGTTTAGGTTCTAGTAGGGAGATCAAAAGTAAACAAAGAATCACACAAGTAATCATTTGGCTACATACAGTTGGGTTAAGTGCCAAAAGGAAAAGTACAGGATGTGGTCTGTGTGGCTCCTGAAAAAGTACATTTAATGTCAGTCATGAAAGATTGATAGGATTTTTTTTTTTTTCTTTTCTAAATGGGAGAGTTATTTAAGCAATTATATTGGCCCTAAGGTGAGAAAGAGCTCGGGATCTTTAAGAAACCATGCAGTGGCGCTAGAATGGAGAGAACAAAGCAAAAATAGATGAAGCTAGAGCCAGAGAAGACATACGTGTGTTCTTTTCTACACTACAACACTACACTGTAATAGTTCTGTTGAACAAGCACCCACTTGGTACCGGGCATCACATTCAGTCCTTTATAAAAGGTATTGTAATTCTCTTTAGAGTTAGGAATTTCTAGAGAAATTAAATAATTTATCCATAGGATTATGCTTCTAGAAAGGAGTGGAAAAGATTATGTTTATGCATTGTAACACGGTGAAAATAATTTACCTTTTTTTTTTTTTTTAAAGATTTTACTTATTTATTTGACAGAGAGAGAGACAGCTAGAGAGGGAACACAAGCAGGGGGAGTGGGAGAGGGAGAAGCAGACTCCCTGCTGAGCAGGGAGCCCGATGCGGGACTCGATTCGGGGACTCCAGGATCATGACCTGAGCCGAAGGCAGTCGCTTAACCAACTGAGCCACCCAGGCGCCCCGACTAGTCACTTTCTTGTGGCTAAAATTTACTATTCTCTATGCGTGTGTGTGTGCGCGCATACACACAGTCAGACTAAAGGTTCTTTCATACAAATCACAGGTTACAAAATTAGCTTTTCTTCACCACAGTCTATTTGGAATGTGATCCTGATGTGAAAGGTAACCCATCATTCTACCATCAGCCTGGAGGATTTTACCCCTAAAGATCTTTTAGCCTCAACATTTCCAGCTGTAGAAAGTAATTTTCACTTTTTATGTGAAAAGAGCATTCAAACTATTTCTAATATTGTTAGCAGCATATTACGGTGACAGGAATGGAATCTATTGCCTAAATTTTGGACTTATAATTTTATAATTTGAGAAAACTTTTCTTATTCAAAGACAAAATCATGTGCTGAAGAAGAGCAGGAACATGTGAAGAGGTACCTTAGTTTAATGCATATTTATTAAACTACTTAGCATCTGTCAGAGCTCCATTATCACCCTCAACTCTTTCAATTCTTAGGCCTCTCCCAAAATGGTAAAGTCATGGAAATGAACAAGAACTGTTCTTCTGTAGGTTAAATGTTAAGTGAAATAAACAACGGCCGACTTTGGGGGGGGGGGGAAATCACAGATACATAAAAATTTTATTGTACCCATTTTTTAATTTTATATTTTTATTTATATTAGGGTATTATACAATTTTCAAAGCTAACAACAGAATCTTTTTAGTATGTGTATCTGAAGCATAACAAAATAAAAGTATTTCACAAAAGAAGTCCATATTACAGTACTATTGAAATATGAGGCATAGGATAATTACGCATTTGTGGGTTATAACAATACATTCATTTTAAAGAAAAAACACTTAATATGAATAACATTTTGGTTAAAATAAATATCATGTAAATGTTAACAGCAACACCTGAAGTATATTGATCCAAGAAAGGTGTTTTGTAATAGGTACTATGTGAAATGGTAAAGCATTCATGAAATGGCTGTAATATCTTACTAAATTTACAATCATTGCACATTGTTGAGCACTTTATTTATATAGGAATACCCTTCATCCACCATTCCTAAACCTAAGCACACAAAACAAAGTTACCCCACATTTTCTTCTGGGGAACTGGTACCAATGTCTAAATAAGGTTTAGAAGCACATGTACCTTTCATTTTACTGTTTCCTAATTCAATTCAAATGTTTTACTTAATCAGTACAAAATTTGCTTATAAACAGAAATATAGAGAGAATATTTCATAGGTGATTACAAAAAATTAAAACTTCTAATCATCTTCATAATTCTTTGAAATGATCTCATTCAAAATTAAAATTTGTTGTTTACACAGTGGTTTCCTCAGGAAAAAATATGAACACTTAGATAGGAAAAAGATACAATATCCAAAACAAAAAGTTTCCACATGTAGAAAATAATAATGGATTTCCCTGATCATTAAATTCTTCCCAGCTATTTCCTTCTAGCAGAGAGATTCACTGAAAAGAAAAGCTTAAATCTTTGCTTAAAAGTCACTGTGAGGGGTTAAGCAAATGAATTTTAGATTCATGTAGTTTTAAAGATTGCAAGAAAAAGGGAGATTATCTGTTCCAACTACAGAACAATTTCCTCTCAATTATACTATAATAAGATGAACATATGACACTAACGGTCAACAAGAACAATTCTACTTGCTCATACTTCTGGAGACAAATCTATGGGTGCTCAGCGTAAAAGCTGTAAGTAACTGGAATCTGGTAAAAACAATGTATCTGGCCCTCCACCCAGGTGCCCTCTGTCTATCCCAAGAAAAAATTACCCTTCAGATACCATAACTGATTACATTCTGGAAGAAAAAAAAGTTTATGCTTTTGCCCTTATAAAGTTTTACAAATGACTTGAAAGTACTCAAATGAGTGTAAGAAAAATACTTATATGAGAAGACAAAACCAGCAGTTACATCAGCTAAAGGTAGGTATTCTCCAAACATGAGGCTTTCACGTCGGCAGGATTATCCATCCCAGGGTTTTATAGAGTGGCGTGGTGTCCTTGAACGGTGACTGCCACTCAGCCTTTTGGCTTTCACAATTCTGTGAAGAACTGGTCACCACTAACATGAAGGCATTCAGGGAAAACGTCTCCACCACAGCATTTACTAAACTCGGCCTATTTCCTTAAACTAAATGAAGCGTTACCATCTCTGTCATCTTCATGCATGAATACAGTACTTTGCTTAAAAGCTTCTCAATAGAAATGTTAATCTTATAAAAATTCTGGCTGTGGTCATGGCCAGTTCCCATTGCTTTAAACATATTCTCAAGTTACAACCTTGTCAAATGCATTGAAACTGTGTCAACATTCACAGGTACAGTGCAACACACATCCTTTCTTCTCTCTAACAAGACAAAATACACGCATACAGGGTGGCCCAAATTTTAAAAAGTTAAAAAAAAAATGTTTTTAATCCAGGATAAGTGTTGGTATACTAAATATTTTTTAAAGGGTACTATGTTCTCAGAAAATCTGAAACATAATGGATAAAATGCACATACAATATAAATAGGAAAGTAACTTGAAGAATACAAAAAAATTTCTGAAGGGGACCAATCAGAACTTCAATAAAATCTATGAATAAAAACATGCTTACACAATAGTGTGCAATTATGAAGAGAGAATTTAAATTTATAAAGAACTTGAAATATAGTACTACAAGATTATTCAAAGATTTTTCAAAAGTACAAACAATAATAAAAACACACACAAAAAAACCTCAGGCAATGTGCAACTTTCAAAATTACTATCACACCAGCCAAACAAATCCTTAACCACTTTTTAAATGGATTCATTTATACCACTATAATGCAAAGAGACTATCAGAGATATTAAAACAAGACAAAACAAAGCAAAGAACTCTTCAGTGTCTGACTCACATTTTGTCCCCCAATTTTTTCACATTTAAGAGTTGCATTTTGAATGTAAAAGCTAAGAATTTTAAGTGTTTCTCAAATAGTTTATGTCTACATTTACCTTAAGAATTACATTTGAAAGCTACAATGCTAAGAACTAAAACACATACTTCAAACTCTTAAAAATAAAATAATCACAAAAGTTCACAATTGTGTTAATCTCAAATGTCCATAAATGATGAAAAAGCAAACAAGTCACATGTTCAGATACTTTTCCTCAGGTTACAAGTCTATCTTGATGAGTGCCAAGCTGCACCTTCAATATTTGGCACTGAGAGTCTATCTGAACACAATTTATCAGCAAAAAAAAAAATCTAAATAATTCTAAAAACCTTTAGCCATTAAAAACCATTAAGTTTCATTTACTCTCCTAACATGCAATCTGACTATCCAAAGTCATTTGGGGTTTGCAAGAAGGCGACTTAAACTGGTACAAAATGAAGCTTATATGAAAACTGGTTAAGGATTCAAAGCACATTAGCTCTGAAAGATTCATCTTAACACCCAGACAAAAACGGGGAGGTATGATTTGCACAAAAATACTTTAAATTATTTTGGTTAGGTTCTTCATGATCTTCCACCTATTTAGCTGCTTGCGGTGCACGCGTGCATCCTCTTGGCTACGTCATAAACATAGGTGATGTCTGGTCGCTTCTCTGGATCTGGGTTGATGCACATATTCACTAACTGTCGTAGCTACAGAGAAAGAAAATACAAAATGCTTTAAAAAACCATTTCAGTTAGTCATTAAAAATATTCTGACTAGATACAGATTTACAAGGAAAGTACATTTTGTGACTAAATACCCCTATGTGGAATTTGGGAATCAAAACAGATGAGCAGAGGGGAAGAAAAGACAAATCAAGAAACAAACTCTTAACTACAGAGAATACTGATGGGGAGGCTGGTGGGGGATGGGCAAAATCGGTGAGGGGGATTAAGGAGTGCACTTATGATGAGCACTGAGTAAGGTACAGAATTGTTGAATCACTACATTGTACACCTGAAACTAATATAACATTGTATGTTAACTATACTAGAATTAGAATGAAAAAACTTTAAAAAAAAAAGAATATATATGACTGCTGTCAATGATTTTACAATTAGTTGAAAAGTCTAAGAAGTATGTATAGTCATTGGTCGGGTATTAATGTCAAGCAAAAGGTAGTGTCTACAATCAGAGGCTTTAAAATGATTTTACTATTTTTCAAAGAAGTTTATCAGAAGACAGTAGTCATGAAGGACAACAGGTTTTTAACTCTAAGGCTCTAAATTAACTGTAGATATATTATACATATTTATTTGATCTAGAATGTACTACATTAGCCTTGATTGTAAGTTTAAATTTTCATAATTATATACACTATATCTATAGATCTAAGTTTATATGAGGCATTGGGTAGGTTAGCTATCATATGCACTTATCATAAACCATTTTATATAAATACGTTTTTATTAGTTTCATATTAAAGAAAAAGCACTCTTCTAAACTTAGAATAATAAATTATAAGCAAGGTAAATTACAAATAGTATTCTAATACTCAACTGCATAAAGCAGTATTAGCATCTTCACTTTATAGATGAAAGAGCTGAAGTTTACTTATTTATATTACAGGAAATAAGCACACTTCAATAAATTAAAAAAGAAAAAATCCTTCCATCTAGTCCTAGAGCCACTGAGTAGAAGTATATGGAACTTCATTTTCAATTCCAACTGCCATCAGTTTATGACACTATGTGTCTTCGTAACACTGTATGTGGTCTTTCACAGATGATAAGCCAAATAAAGAGGAAGAGCCAGATTCTTTGGCTTTGTATGCATGTCTTGAGGAATAATTTAGATATTTTGAAAACTTGCATTAATTCTTTCTGGCCAGTTATTAGCATGTAGTAAATGTTAATGGTAATATTATACCCACTGAGAGGGTCTGAGGATTTCAATTAATATTCCTTGCAATGCAGCAGACAACAGCATTAAACATCCTTAAGGGGCACAACAATACACAAGGCATTTTATTATGGCGATCTAAGAGAAATTTAAATCAGAAAGAGGTTGGCATTTTACCCATTAAAATAAAAACAAATACATTCAATTATACACAATACAGAAAACAGAAGGAAAAGCATTTATAATGATACTTGTATTTAAAAAGATAATGTATTCTAACAGGTCACCTAGTTGTCAGATATTTTGTTTAGAGATAAAAATGACAAAAGAAGCAGAAAAGATGACAGAAAAAGATAACTGTGGTACAAAAATTCATTCTATTTAACCAGAATACACATAGATGTAATGGCAATTTTTGACTGAATAGAACTACCACATCCTTCAAACCGGTCCAGAAGCCTCATCTTTCCAGCCTACTAGGTCAGAATTGGGTGAAACTTCCAACCTACTGTAGCAAAGGGTCCTCAAGTTCTCCTGCCCAGAAAAGAAAGTGCCCAAGAGGGGCGCCTGGGTGGCTCAGTAGTTAAGCGTCTGCCTTCAGCTCAGGTTATGGTCCCTGGGTCCTGGGATCGAGCCCTGCATCGAGCCCCGCATGGAGCCCCGCATCGGGTTCCCTGCTCAGCGGGAAGCCTGCTTCTCCCTCCCCCCCCACCCCCGCTTGTGTTCCCTCTCTCGCTGTGTCTCTGTCAAATAAATAAACAAACTCTTAAAAAGAATAAAATAAATAAAATTAAAAAAAAAAAAGAAAGTGCCCAAGATTAAAGATAGCTGGATATAAATTTAGTTGAAGAGGACAAAGATTCTCTGATTCTCCAAAGTGGAAGATGAGAACTAGGTGTAGTAAAGAATACAGTAAATGGGGAGGGAGTGGGGATGGCACCTGAGCCTCTGCTTTATTACCCCTCCTTCAGGACAGTCTTCCTAAGGACTGACAGGAGAGTCAGAAACGCTACAGAAGACAGAGCCAGAGCAATACCGCCTTTGCTTTTCCTCTTTCTTATGTGGTTCGATCTCCATCCGAAGTGTAGTTCATTGTGTCATAAAGATTTATCTTTTCCAGAGAAGTTTCTAACAAGTCACATAGTATAAAATCATATACGATATAAAATATGTATACCTCAGTATATTTGTGAATCAATCTGTTGATAAATTTTTTCCTAAATTATCTAATAAGCAAATTAATAAACTATGAAAATAAGATCCTTTAAAATTAAAATATGCTTGAGTAGCGATTCTCACTCATCTAGAGTAGAGCACTATGCTGGCATCTGAGGACACTGAGGGTAAATCAGGGTAAAGAACCAGCCCAGAAAGGAAGGACTATTGTCCAGGATGGGATGTGAGAGAATGACTCATTTTCCTTCCTGACAATCTGACCCTATTTCCTTTCTACCTCTCCCTTTTCCATTCATTCATTCATTCATTCATTCATTCATTCAATAAAATCTTATTGAGCATTTATTATGTGCCAGACACTTTATTATAATGGTAGTAAGGATAAAGCAGTAAATGAAATCTACATGGCACCTGCCTTTGGACAGCTTACAATCTAGTGGGGGGAGAAGGACTGGCAAAGAAGCAAATGTGAGACTGAGGGAAACTGAGGAAATCATATAACTAATTCTATTATAAACCACAAAGTGATAGGTATCTCAAGAGGTATTTGTGAGATAGTTAGAGGCAAAAAGACTGTAGATGGCCGCCCAGAAGAGACAATCATTACTTTCCTCTTTTTCCTTCCATCTACCTAACTCCGAGTTGTTCCATCTCATTCACTGAGGACATCCAGCTAACAGCATTCTTCATCCCAAGTACAACAACCACATCTTTGGTCACTGTGACGCCCATGTGGATCCTCTATCCGAAACAAACTTCTTGATGACCTGGCCTTAATCTTCACTTTCATTCCATTTTAGTCTCTGCCTCCCAGGGGCACAGCCTAAGTCTTACAATGTCCTATGTCATGTAAGAAATGTGGGCACAAGCTCCTGTCCTTCCAGGGCTCACACCTGTCTCCCAGTATGGTTGTGCTTTGATTTGAGACCATTTCCAATACCTTTCCTCCTCGTCAATCATCTGCCTCTGGATTTACGTCATTCATTTCCAGGCTAGACCTCATAGCACAATCCTTTAGCCACTTCTTTGGCAGCACCATTAATAATCCTTTGTCTTTTCACAATATCAACCCTGACAATTGTTTTGCTTGTTTGCTTCTCTACCAGGATGTGAAGGACTGCTGGAGAAAATTGCAGACTCCATATTGTCTGGAGTCACCAGATTCATGGTTCCAACAGCAGTTAGACCGTAAAAGCTGTTCTGTAATCCAAATGTTTTGCCTGATAAACTCCATTTCCCACAATGGCTAATTTCAACCTTCACTAATCTGTAGTCACGCCCTCAATTCTTTTTCACCTCCTACTTCACAGAGAAAAATCAATAGTTAGGTTTAAGCTTTCCTCAGTATCTCAACCTAACCTATCAATACCTGATCCATATCATCTCTGTTCTAGCATCAGAAGAATATTGTTTTCCTACTACTCTCAATTCTATCACTGGGATCTCTTCCAAGAAATTATACATTATACACCATTATACATCAGTACCTGAAATATAGTTTGCTATGAATATTTAATGAGTACAGTAATAATAATTCTATTATTACTCTTCCATATTTTCAACCTCTCCTCATTTGCTGATTTCTTCATCATAGTCTATAAGTATAGTCAAGTTTCTCTTCCTCACCACTGCCCCATCTAATGTATTTGCTCTACAGCCAAATGTCTTCGGGGTGGAAAAAAAAAAAACAACCCACTATCCTTACTATATCAACTTCCTTAATCTACTTATTTAAGCCAACTATAATCACTTTTTCATCTCCTCCACCCCCAAGAGTACTTCACTGAAATCACTCTGGCAAAGGTTAGCAGCATTTCCAATTTGCTAAATCTAACAAACTCTTTTCTGTCTACCGCTTACTCACCCTTTCTGCCTGGCTGATGCTTCTGATCACAGCCTTGCTGGGAGTTGCCTCCTCCTCTGGCTCCAAGACTCCATATTGGTTCTCCTCTCATTTCTCTGACTTTTCCTTCCTTTGTAGGTTTAGCTTCCTCTGGCAGTCCCTCTATTGTCAGTGTGCTCTGAGGTTCATTTCTTTCCTTACCTCTTTTATCTTCTCTCTCTACACCTTTCTATCCTACACAACTTTACTTACTCCCATGGTTTTAATAACCACCAACACAACATGCTGAGGAACACACACACATATGTATCTTCAGGCCAGACCTCTTCATGGGCTCTAATCACATATTTCTGCCTGGCTTCTGAGCATATCTATCTAAGAATACCTCATATTAAACATGTTCGGAACTGAGATCTTATTATTTTCCTCCCCAAACCAGTTCTATCTTGGCAGTGCCTCCAATTTCTCAAGTCAGAAATCTGAAATTCATAGGAGACACTTCCTCATACTTCCTCCCCCTGGCCCAACAATCACCAACCAAGACTTACTGTTTCCTGACTGTATTTCTTCTTGCCTTAGGCTCCACTGCTTACACTCAAGGGATAATCTTCCCACTGACAGTTTTACCTCCAGTTTCTTCCAATCTCCCTAGCACTGCCTGTAAACACCAAGCTGACCACACTTCAACATTAAAGATTTCAATGCCTCCCCACTGCCCTCTACAAAGTCTAACCATTAGCATGGTTTATTATGGGCTTCTAACATCTGGCTCTTGCTTACCTTTCCAGCCTCGTATTTAGCCCCAAACCCCTCCTCCCTCCAGCCCCACTCTACACTCTAACCATAACAAAGTGTTCAGTTCTGTGCTCACCGAACTGTTTTATGCCCTGAATCTTTGTGTATGTTGCTTCTCTGCTTATAAAGCCTGCCTCAAAATCCCCTACTCTCTTGCCTGTCACCTACTCATTCTCTAAAGCCTTTCTTAACAACTCTGTCGCCATGCAGAACTTAAATATATATATATAAAGTAGGCTCCATGCCCAGTGTGGAGTCCAACCTGGGGCTTGAACTCCTGACCCTGAGATCAAGTCTGAGCTGAGATCATGAGACAGATGCTTAATCAATTGAGCCATCCAGGTGCTCTCAGAACTCAATATTTTCTATTTGCCCTCCATCATACCCTTCACATACTTTTTTTTTTAGGTATAGCTGACATTAACATTATATTAGTTTCAGGTGTTCATGTGCTTTAATTAAAGCCTTTATAACACTTTATTGTACTTCATTTAATACCTGTGTTCTCCTATTAAACTGAAAGACCTGGAGGATGGATATTATATGAACAGTAAGTGCTCACTGACATGTTAAATGAAAGAATGAATGGGTAACTTCTGAGTGAGGGAAAATGGAATGGTTTTGTGGTTGTGGCAGCTGAGCGAAGGTCCAAAGCATGAACACAGTTTTGATATATAAAAGGGCAGGGAAGAATCTAAGCAGAGGTAAAAGACTGAACAAAGGTGCTGAGCTAAAGAAAGTGTGAGATGTGTGAAGCAATGGCTAGTACTTCTGCATGACTGGGGAGCAAGCAACAGGGATGAATGATAAACTGAGGCTAAGTAAAGGAAAGGCTTAAGGAGTTTAGAATCTATTGCTATAGGCCACAGGAAGTCAGTACTTAAGCCATGAGGGAGAGGTCATTAAAGGTGCACTTCAGTCCATATTTTCTTGGAATAGAGCAAAAAGAGAGCAATACCAGCAGAACACTCAATAATGTTCCTGTATGATTTCAGGCAAGAAATATTGTTCATCGGAAGTTTTCACCAGGGAATGTGAAAGAATACTGTGTCCACTAACAGAAGTAGGTGACAAACAAGGAAGAGTGACTTTGCAGGGGCAACAGGGCCACTAAGTTTTGAAGGTATCACACTTGAGGTATGAACATAGCACAATTTGGGTGGAACTGTGAATTCCTGAATTTGGGGTTTAATTCTGTATCTATATCTAAATAACTGAATTCTATATATTAAACAATTTTTGTGATTCTTCCTATATCAAGATCATGAAGATAAAGGAGACAGCTTTAGTGAAACGTTATTACCTATACCGAACATAATTTTGCACCGTACGGGGGTGCCTGGGTGGCTCAGTCGTTAAGCGTCTGCCTTCGGCTCAGGTCATGATCACAGGGTCCTGGGATCGAGCCCCGCATCGGGCTCCCTGCTCCGCGGGAAGCCTGCTTCTCCCTCTCCCACTCCCCCTGCTTGTGTTCCCTCTCTCGCTGTGTCTCTCTCTGTCAAATAAATAAATAAAATCTTAAAAAAAAAAAAAAATTTTGCACCGTATGGTTCTCTTAAATATTCATATGTTAATTTAGTCTTACTTAAAGGCAGGTATCATTCTGGATTTTAAAAAATCCTGTATTTATGGGCGCCTGGGTGGCTCAATTGGTTAAGCGACTGCCTTCGGCTCAGGTCATGATCCTGGAGTCCCAGGATCGAGTCCCGCATCGGGCTCCCTGCTCGGCAGGGAGTCTGCTTCTCCCTCTGACCCTCCTCCCTCTCATGCTCTCTGTCTCTCACTCTCTCTCTCTCAAATAAATAAATAAAATCTTTAAAAAAAAAAAATCCTGTATTTATATAAGTTTTAACATTTTACAAAATCTTCCATATCCTTTTATTTTTAAGTATTGTAATCTGTCCTAACAATCTCAATTTAGAGAGGAAAAAAAACAAACAAACCTAAGAACCTATAAAAAAATTAATAGTGAAATCTGAACTGGACCCAAGTCATTTGATCTTTAATGAAGGCCTTTTCCATTTCCCATTGTTGAGAGCTTGCCTACTTTTATCTAACTTGGCCTTTTGGGTTGAATTCCTCATTACGACTAATACAGATCTGCAAGCATAATGATTTCTAACTGGTTGAATTTCAAATCATTACCACTATAGAGGGATATCACTTAGTCTGAGGTATTATCTGAGTTCCCATCAAGAGAGATGAGTTACTAGGTATCGATAGAAAATACTAGTTATGTGGTGGCCATCACGGAGTAGAGAAGCTAGCGTCTTAGGTACTTTATTCAAATACTCAAGAGGTTGGTCTGACTTCCATCCAATGAACACAGTGGTGAGATGCCTCGGCTTTAATCAACGGTGTCAAAGCTGATTTGCTGTTTGTTTTCTCTTAAGCAAATCATAAGAATAGAATCCATCATTCTAAGTCCTTGTCAAAGAATATTTAACGGTGTATTGAAGACTGAAAAATCTGAATGTTCAAAGAGTACTGAAAGGTGTGCTACATAGCTCCTATCAAACTCCTGCTAAAAGAATGAAAATTTAGGGAAGACCCTGTATAGGGTAAGATTCATCTTTATAACTTTGGATAATCTTAGCTCTACCCTTTAATCAAATTAGGCCACGAGAAGCTACATCATGGGAGCACAAGGGTTTATTCAGCTGCCAAAGTGCCTTTCCAAGACCATGCTTTAATGCTTGCTTTTGACTTTTATCAAGTATCACGTAGGTATTTTCTGTATAGTTGCTACTAAAGATACTGCCTGGTACATTACTCACAGATCCTTATAGGAGATATTTCTATTATAATTTAGTGGGAGAAAACTTTGTCTTCTCTGAGGAACTGGTATATTTCCTCCGTAAAAACAGAAATAGCCCTTTGAGCCCCAACAGAAAGGAAGCAATAACTAGATGGAACAGCTCAACCATGGCAACTCTGCTGGCCAGTAAGATAGGTGTGCCTACATTCTCTTTAATCCTTGGTTCTGAATTTGTACTTCCATTTCTATTTTAATAACTTGTTAAGTCATGTCTTTTTTTTTATTTTACTTTTTAATTTTTTTTAAAGATCTTATTTGAGAGAGAGAGCGAGCACAAGTGGACGGAGGGGCAGAGGGAGAGGGAGAAGCAGACTCCCTGCTCAGCAGAGAGCCTGACATGGGGCTCGATCCCAGGATGTCCTGGGATCATGACCTGAACCAAAGGCAGACGCTTAACTGACTAAGCCACCCAGGTGCCCCAAGTCATGTCTTTTACTGTAAGTTATCTCAAATCCTTTTGGAAAAAAAGGCAGATTGGAACACAAAATGGGAGATTTACATATAGACCTGCATTCTTAAATGGATGCAGTTTTCCTTGATATATATGAGATAACTACTGGTTGTTCTAAAGATATATCTAAACAGACGTGTTAACGTAGTGGAGGAAAAATCAGCTACAACAGTCTTTGGCAATGTAAAGGGAAAAAAATCAGAACATAAAACTTACTTTCATGTTACAAACAGCCATGAACTAAGTTTGATGTCTTTAATAATTTGGTTTAAAATTGCAAATTTATATGGATCTATGGATGGTCTCTTGTCATACCAGATAACAACAATTCACATTATATAAATAAGGTCACATCTCACCCTGTCTTCTTTGAATGTATACAAAAGTACAGTTTCACTTTACATGGTAGAGTTATTTGTGCTCCTGCTATCATGAATAGGAGGATAAAACTGTCACCTACATATCAGAAACCAGAAACATTAAGAGACAGAATAAAGACTTTAAAAGTCATTAAGCAGAGGAAGAGGAAAAACTCTTACCTTTGCCAGACAGTTTCCAAATTTTAAGTTGTTAAATAACTACCCATAACAGGTTCATTTGGTTACTCATAGTTTCATTTTTCACAGCCAGGAGACACGTCTAGAGGCCACGTTACTTAGATGGAGATGCTCAATACAATCAGTAGTTAGTTTTCTTAGGTTTCCAGTGAAAAACTGGAATACAGTCCCCTGAACATTTTCATGTTCTATATGGTAAGATCTTTATGCTCTATAAGATAACTCTGGGGCTTTGACTATATGTTATTTCTAGTACCAGAGCAGAGAGAAGACCATTTCCTAAAAGCTGGTATTTATTGAGTTCTTATCATGAATCAGGCACAATTCTATACATTTGCACATGGCTTAACGATTCAGTCTTAATAACAACTCTTTGGGGTAAGAGTAAGCACTACTACTATGACATTTTACAGAGGAGTAACATTCCCAAGGTCACAAAGGCAGTATAGAGGACAGCCTGGATTTGAACTGAAGTAGTCTAGCTTCAGAGTCTGGGCTTTTAAAGTTACTGTGTTATACTGACTGAGAAAAATCCTAATGTGGTCTGCAGGTTCCCTCATGGCCACCTTTGCACAAAAGTGGGAGACCTTCCAGATAGACAAAGACAGTTTTAGACTACTTAATTCTCAAAAGAATGCTACCTCTAACATTGGTTCATCTAGTTTCTAAATTAATCAATCTGCCTTCATATTTCATAGGCCAACTTTGATCAAAAAGCAAACCCAGGGGCGCCTGGGTGGCTCAGTTGGTTAAGCGACTGCCTTCGGCTCAGGTCATGATCCTGGAGTCCCGGGATTGAGTCCCGCATCGCTCCCTGCTCGGCAGGGAGTCTGCTTCTCCCTCTGACCCTCCTCCCTCTCATGCTCTCTGTCTCTCATTCTCTCTGTCGCAAAAAAAAAAAAAAAAAGCAAACCCAAACATTTTCTCTAGCGTGCTACAAAACTCATAATGAGATATAGGCCTACGTTATCCGTAAGAGATACATTTAAATGATAACACAAAAATATTAAGATTAGTATTATGGTTCGAGTGACAATTTTAATGTTATTTCTAATGTGACTCATTGATTAAAGTGACAGTAACTCCCTCCAAACAAATAAAATGTAGTTGAATTTTAACATGGAATGGTTTCTTTATGCCAGATTATAAATTTACATAGTGACTTGATGAATTATAAAAAATGTCTCTAATTTTTCTTTTTTTTTTTTAAAGATTTTATTTATTTATTTATTTGAGAGAGAGAGAGAGAGAGAGAGAGAGAAACAGCATGAGAGGGGAGAGGGTCAGAGGGAGAAGCAGGCTCCCCGCTGAGCCGGGAGCCCGATGTGGGACTCGATCCCAGGACTCTGGGACCATGACCTGAGCCGAAGGCAGTCGCTTAACCAACTGAGCCACCCAGGCGCCCTCTAATTTTTCTATCAGAAAGTCAGACATTAAATAATTAGAATGTGGTAATTATCTTAGCAATTTCCCTCAATGTTAGTCTTTATATTTTAAAAAAAGTTCCTATAAGCCTCCGGAAGAAAAAAAGTTAAAAACCTTTAACATTTAACTAATAGTCTGCAAAAATTCTAAGTACTATATTATTAACCATGTTCGAGGAAAACATGTTCATACAATCACTTTAAGAATTTCCTATACATTCCTGTATGCCAGGCTTTAATTCTAATAACATCATTAGGCAACTTGCTCAAAAAAAATCTTTGTGTTTGAATTGCAGGCATTTGTTTTTCATTTATTCCTTCAAATAAGAGAAATAATGCCAAAATCAGTAGATATTACACCTTTGATAAAAAATAAATAGAAGAAACATTTCATGGTTTACATTATGTCAAAAAATTTAGTTTGCATTACTTAACACATGTTTATAAAAATACGTACTTTGTTTTTTTTAAATTGTTTTATATAACAAGATAAAAATAGGCAAAACAGAGGTCTGAATATGCAAAAGCCTTTAAAAATCAGAGAAGAAAAAAACTGCTTAATTCAGACGCTTAAGGGAAATTTAAAAAGCAATACAGAAACATTTAAATGAGAAAAAGCATACAGTAAAAATAAAATGAATTCTCTATAACCTTTCTAAAGGATTATGAAATCACAGTCATATGGAAATTAGTATTTGTTTTCAATGAAGTAGAGAAAATAATAATATACTAATATAGACTGATCTATATATTTCCAAAGAAATATCAAAGCATATGGGTTAGTACCAGAAATATTAAAAAGAAGAGTGTGTGAACAGTCATTGTTGTCAGGGCGATAACCCAATTACGTATCAAGTTCAGTCACGTACAGGTAATAACAATAGGGCTCTTTGTGCATTATAGCTTTAGGTCACTAACACAATTCTCAACAGAATAATAAAGACTGGTGCTATTGGTACTGTTTCTTTTCACCCCCATCTTAATCCCTCTGAGACCAATTACGTTATATCAGCCTCCCAGATATACCCAATTTCCATCTACCCAAGGACACATTTTAGCACCCCAAAGTGGGTCTAATACATTAAAGTACACTATATTTTGGAGCTTTAGATATTTATACAAAATGATTAGGCGTATCCAACTTGTACACCAAAGCGTCACTAGTGATTGACTTGGGGGTAAGAGGGAAAAGGGGAAAAAAAAGCAGTCTTACACAGATATAAGGTAATGTAATTTCTATATTTCACAACTGAAGATCATTCAGTGTGTCTTTTGAAAACTGTGAAAGTCTTACAGAAAGTTACATGGTTTTATAGGATCCCACAGGATATGTGAAATATAGGGCACCGTTTTGGATTCATGTCTTCAAGGAGCAAGTCCCCAGTGTCACTTCAGAAGCATAAGTGAACAAAGGGCCTACTTAAATATATTTTTTAAACAAAAATGGAACATTCAAAGCTTAAAGATCTAATCTTATATGGCAACTCTAAGTAAGGTGGTCAATTGACATTATAAGTGATATGAATATCTAACTTACTAAACCCATTTTTAAGAAGGAAAATCAAATATTATTAACTGTTTGAGATAACATCCAATGTTAAGTTAATCTTAATAAATAATGGCACAGTTACATATTTATTATTATAAACAGTCTCATCTCACTTAGCACTGGATTACATGATTATAAGGAGTACAGAAATATTTGTGAAAACAGATTTAGCGCCAAACATTAATTGTGTCATTTAATTTAACATCTCTCATTTAAATATTCTTGGGATAGTGTATTAGGAAGAATCTTCCAGTACCAATTAAAATAACATTGGTTAATTTCAACTAACAACTCCAGGAATTTATATAGTTCTATTAAAATTTGTGAATCTAGCAATTATAAAATAGAACTATTTAGACTGCTCAAATAAAAAAGCTTACTAAAGCTTAGTTTAACTTCAAAATATGCAAAAATAATCTGTACCTGACACTTTCAGTTTTTCCCTTATATACACAAAGTAGTTCTTTTATGACTAAAACAAAGGTCATGTTTTTGTTACTGACTCAAATTTCATGATAAGCTTCTTTAAACATATTCTGAATTTATTTTTCTTTTAAAGATTTTATTTTTATTTATTTGAGAGAGAGAGAGTGATAGAGCGCATGAGGCAGGGGGAGTGGCAGGCAGAGGGAGAAGCAGATTCCCTGCTGAGCAGGGAGCCCGATGTGGGACTCGATCCCAGGACCCTGAGATCGTGACCTGAACCAAAGGCAGACGCTTAACCAACTGAGCCACCCAGGCGCCCCTAGTGCTAGAAATTCTTAATTAATGCATTTAAGTAAAGCAGCGGGCTGCACCACTAAACTATTTCTGGGAAGGTGGAAAGATAGAACAAAACCCTCCCCTCCTGCCTTCCATTTCTCTTAAAAAAAAAAAGGGGGGGGGGAGATTAAGGTAAAAAGACGTTTGTTATTTGTGAGGTAAAAGTTTATGAGAGTTCATTCATTCTCCATTAGTTCTTTGATTGGATGTGACCTTTTAGGTTGATATTTAAGAAGATAATTGTGTACTTGAGAAGTAGTCCCAGTCATTGACTTTAATAAAAACAGATACCTTTCTATCTGTGAGCTGGAAATATAAAGTGACAAAATGAACATATTTAATGCACAAGAGAAGCATTAAATAATTTGAAAATTGATTACTGGTGCAATAATTCTATTTCCCAAATTACATTTTGGTTTCTCCAGAAATAAAATGAAGATGACCTACTGAATTAGCAAGTTCTCAAAAATATAATTAGAAGACATCCACAGATACTGTGTCCTACAAAAGTTTTTCTTATTTACAATGAACTTGAAATGACCCCTAAACAGATAAGTATCTGCTATGGCAACCAGTTCAGATCAACAAGCACTGCTATAATAAAGCTGACTTCACTGAAGAGCTTTTAACCTTCTCACTAATGCGCTATAGGTGCTGAATTTCTTTTTCACACAATTCATTGTTTTTTCAAATCCTCAGTTTAATTTCTCCTTATTTTCTCAAACCAAGATCACCCTATTCTCCCCTACTTATTTCCATTTTTCACTTCCATCTACAAACCCTTGACTCAACTTTTCAGTTTCCATTCAAACTTCTCTGTTCAAATCTAAAATGAAGACAAATCTGCCAAAAACAACCACCAAGGTACAGTTCTGCTCAATCTTTCTCATGTCTTCTCTATTTAAATTAGGAATTTTTTACAATAAATAAAAAGTACTGAAAGAGAATCTATATTCTGCAGGATGTTAATGCTCAGATTTTCAAAAAATATGTTGACTAAAAAAGACCCAGTATAAAGTTGCATTCTGTACTTTCTAAATAATTGTCAATATAACTATATACTGGGTTTATTTTTCAACTTAAGAGTCATGAGATAATTTAGTGAACAACAGTGAAAATGCATACTTTTTTTTTTAAAAGATTTTATTTATTTGACAGAGAGAGAGAGAGCACAAGCGGGGGGAGGGCGGCAGGCAGAGAGAGAGGGAGAAGGAGGCTCCTCAATGAGCAGGGAGCCCGATGCAGGGCTCGATCCCAGGACCCCGGGATCATGACCTGAGCCGAAGGCAGACGCTTAACTGACTGAGCCACCCAGGCGCCCTGAAAATGCATACTTTTGATGACCACTCCTGTGACTCTCAAGGAAATTAAATACTGAAACTGAAGGAAAAAATCTGTTTGTCTTATTTTCCAGTAAATGGACCCTGGGCATTCCGGAAATGACACTGCTTGCTGATCAGAATGGAAAGTCATATAGTGGGTAATATCATTAAAATAAAATTATCATAGCTTCTGCCTTTTTGGGTAATTTTCTACCTTTCCTGAATGGAGAGTTCTTTGGAGAAGTTTCCCTCATTCATTCAATTGCCAAATAATTGGTGCATTTATTTGTTTTTTTCATTCATTACTTTAATCTCACTCTTTCACTTCCTCATTCCCTCAATCAATCACTGAACTTTTTTAATATGCCAGGCCCTAGAGATACACAGATAAAAAGCAGTTACTGTTCCTCAGGGGCAGGAGCTAGACAGGGGTGAGAGAGGTGTGTGTGTGTGTGGGGGGGTGTGTGTGTATAAAGAAACAAGTGCCACGCAGTGTACTGCCAAGGTGTGGGGTCGGGGGGATATGGGGAGAGAAGAAAGGGGAGCAGGATAACTTCATGCAGAAGATGATGCCCAAGCTTTTCTTCGAAGAGAGAAGTTTGCCTGGTAAAGAACAGGGGAAGGGATGTTTCAGAGAGAGGAAACAGCATCCATAAAATCACAGAAATTCACGGAAATTTTAGTAGAACGTATACTGGTAGAATGAGGGAAAGAAGAGGGTCTCCTGAGATCCATAAGTCTGGAGAGATAAGCTTGGATCAGATTACAAGGGGCCTTTTGAGTCATAATTCCTTGTACATAGTAAATGTTCAATAAATGTCGGCTTCACAGATGTTAATTTCACAATCACTAATGATACCAATTTTAATTAAACTTAAGAGATATCTAAGGAAAAATACCTATCTTTCAAACTCAAGATATTTAGGGTTAAGTACAGTAGTTCCCCACTGATATATGGAGGAGATCATTACTGGAAAAAGAAAGAATACTGAACACCCAAAGATACTGTCATAAACAAAAATATTTTACTAAACTACAAAATATACGTATCTTAGTATCGTTCCTGTACAGCTGACATATTTCAATCTAGAATCCTAATCATTTGTACATAATAACAATAATAGCATAATTCAAAAGGAAAGATTTGACATACAGGGTTATTTCTCCAAAGGACACTATTTCTCATTTTTGGTCTGTAATGCTTAAGTGTATCTATGTTTTTTAGGATATAAGAAATAAAAAAAACTCCCAAGCTTTTAAACTCTGAGTTCTTCTAACTGGAATGACTATACCTAGAAATAAATCTTATAGAGTTCCTTATTCCTATTGATCAAGGCTGGTTGGGGGCATAGCCACTATGTTCATGAAATGTTCCCTTCCAAACCTCTTTGGGCAGTAGCCTTAAAAATTTAGCAGTAGCTAACTCAATTTGATAAGCTTTCAAACAGATATTTAGTGGAACATTAATTTGCTTAAATTTTTTCATTCTTCAAACAGTTACAGAGACTGCTACCATTTTTGCTGTGAAATCGACACTTAGTGAAAGTTTGCTATTTAAAAACTTTATACTTCACTTTTCATTGTTTCCTGTCTTCTGCCATGCTAAAAAATCAAATGGCAATTTGAACTCTGAAAAGACTGAAAAAGCTTACTATGTAAGGAAATATTTAAGATACCCTTAAAGTATGGCAGCATCAGGTTTTTGCTTCCATAAATTCTGAATAATTATTTTACAAACAGAGTTCCTGCTTAAGGAGAGAAAATACTTATTAGCACATCTGCATTTCAAAGCTCTTGTTCTGAGAACTTTTCTACATAACCGAACAGATTAAAGTTACCATTATTAGTCTGTATTTTTCATACCTCGTTTCTTTCATAAGATTTAGTTTCCATGTTTACCTAGTTGTAGAGCCTTCGATTTCCCCACAGCACAAGGACAGATTTTTACCAATATGAGGAGCTGTTCCTCATATTGGTAAAAATCCTGTCTTTATTGGAGAGTACGCCATAGAACACGTTTTGCTTTGTATCTGTTTTCGAAGCTGGTAACTCTATAGAGTGAAGTAAAAAGTGGAATCTTACTTTCCTCTCCCAACTCTAAGACCTTCTATCTGGGCCAGACTTTGATATTTGCCCCTTGGCTGAGAATCCGCATATCCAACTTCACACTTAGCTGCAGTGAAGTAGCCCTGCAGGCAGGCCGACTTCAACGAACCACTAGTGGTATCATCATTAAAATCCTGCTGAAGGTCACCATGGTAACCGCCTGCTGAGGCTTCGCTGCTGCACTCGGCATCTCCTAATCAGCTACCATGTGAAATGCAAATTCAGACAGTCTGAAAATTAGTCAAGAAGAATAGGGGATGAGGATGCAGATATGTGAAATATTCATGCGCTTCATGGAAAAAAGAAGACAGCATGAATGACACAACAAAGAGCGGCCCCTGACATTCTTGCCATCATTTTGCATTATTGTTCACACCCTACTGTATTTCCAGGCCTGGAGTTCTGAAGTTGGTTTTGTGAAATGCCATATTTATATTCTATACCCAAAATAGTAATTAAAAATGGCTAACATAATAGCATTAACATCAAATAAAGATAATACTTCTAAATTATCGTCACTGCCTTATGAGAGTTTATTTTAATTACCTGAATACAAAGGCTATGAAACAAACAACAACAACAACAACAACAAAAACCCAGGCACCATTGATTATTAGTATCAAAACCACAGGAAAAAAAGGTACTTATAACATTCTAGGGCCTCAAGTGCTCTACATATGGTAAAAATTCTTTAGAGATATTTATTATTCAAGTTACACTGACTCAATTTTCCTTATATAAGACTCAAACCGATTGCTATTCATTTCAAGATAGAAAGAGTGACAAGACTACCTAATAACTGAATGTTATAATTGTTTTATATTTTTCCTTTGCTCCTTGCCATCTCCCTTGGGCAAAAAATCTGTTGCTCGTGAGAGGGTGAGATGTCCTAACTCAAGACAGTGTTTTCTCTGGGTAGATTCCCCAGTAAGCTTTCCAAAAAGAGTTATGTGAACACATTTAGTTAACCCAAGATACTGCTGTTCTGCCTACCTCCACCTTAAATACTGGCAAAATTAAATACTGGGCTAAAATGGGAGATGTTTTGTTCAATAAAAAACCGTTTGTTGGGTAGAGCCAAAACAACTCATTTCAATGGGTTACCAAAGCAAGCAAGGATTCAGACTCAGATTTTAATACAGGAGAGTCTTCTAAAATTTTCAATCCCATCCAATATATGTTTTAACATGTCTGCTAATGATAACCTCAAAACATTTCCCACAGGAATCGGATTACAACAGTGAGGTGGTGACGGGGCAGGCGTGGTCAAGGGAGGGAGGATAAAGCTGAAAGAACGAGGTTGAGAGACACACAGCTAAGAGATGGAAGTTTCACACTTTGGAAAACACGGATGAGAGGGAAGTTCTGCAAAGCAGAAAGTTATAATGGTTGTTCTGAGGCTGTGAGAATGAGGAGTGGCCTTATTAAGAAGGGCACCAAGACACGCTGGTCAACTCGAGCTGGGGTCTGAGCATCAATTTTGCCCTTTGCCGTGTTCAGGAGGCTGCAAAGTCAGCTCTCCTTCTCCTCACACCTAGGAAGTGACCAATTTCACACCACATGCTGTGCTGTGCTCTGCTCCACATTAGGAACTGCAGAGTCAACTCTTTAAACAGTAAGTCTCCAAGAGAAGGGAAACAGAATGAAAAGTGCTATTTCTGCCACCATACTCATCATTTGTGTTTCTGGACAGAAAAAAAAAATTCTTAATAAAATGCAAACGTTAGCAAAATGAACAACAGACAAACACATGGACTGAAAAATGACTTACTTCCTCTGAATAGTGATCTGAAGGAAGAGGTGGGTAGTCACACTGTTCTATCTTCTTACACAGCGAGTACAAATTCATTTTGTCACCATAGAAAGGACTCTGTAACGCAGCCATCTGTAAAATGCTCCCAATGAAACTGATATAGCTACATGGTAACTTTTAAAGGTGATTTCATCAAGTATATTACACTCGGGTAGAAAATAATTACAAATACTTTAAATAAAGTTATCTGGGCATTTTGATTGTTATGAGTATTCCTTTCTGAGAATTATTCAGTAAGTTCTAAAAATCTTACTTCAATTTTTGGGGGTTTTTTTCAATATTTAAAATTCTCTAAAAGGGAGAAATGGTTAGCACATATTTACATATACATATATATATATATGTATATGTATATGACATAAAGTAACATTAAGAAAAAGAACACAGAGTGACGTAAAACTCTTTGTGAATATAATGCCATAAAAACAAGTAATATATCTCATGACTAAACAGACATCGCTGGTATACATCAACCATGCAATGGTCAAAATATCACTAAAATGAAACAGAAATTGAAAATGAATTATAATCTAAGCCATGGTTTAGGGAGTAGAATGTATAGCGTTTTATACAACATGACCGTTTCTGGAGGGAAGGGTTATTTTGAGATTAAAAAAGTCTTCTCAATCTGAATGTTGTAACTGACCCTCAAGTGGTTTACAATGAACTAGAACTTCTTTTCTTTTGATAATGCCTCAAAAACACTGAATATGTTCAAAAGCTCTCTGAGTCATAGCCGCTATTTCAAGGCATCCGAATGAGATTTCTATGCAGAAAAAAAAAAAAAAGACTCAAAGAATGATCAACTTTAAAAAAGACATTATTGAATTTAAATTTATTTTAAGACAAGGTTCTAACTTGACATTTAAAGTGCAAGCAAGTACTGTGGTAAGCAGGGTTACAAACGAAAAAATTCAATTTAAAATGTTCGCATCCTGTTCAAAACCTTCTAAATCTTTGAACCGCAGCGGCAAGAATACAACACGGATGTGAGGCTGCCCCAAAGTCAGTCACCCTTTTCTACATGTGCTAATAAGTTTGATTTTGGAAGGACAATGTGTACATTCCCCAGACAGGCAGAGTGTGTGTGAAACACGCTAGTCCATGCTGTGCTACTCAGTGAGCGTCAGTGGGGACAGGACAAGCTGAAAATGGCTCTCATCTGTCTTCTGGTGCTCCAGACAGAGCTTTAACTCCTTCAGAGCCTTAAACGAGGAGGGGACGGCATTGGAAGTCAAACCTGCGAAGTAGCCTGGCACAGTTTTACTTAGCCTACATTTTATATGAAACCTATATAAACCTATATGAAACCACCTCGGGAATGGCTGTTCCACATGAGGAGAGAAAAGTAAAAACAATACAAATGGCCCTAAACATGTAAAACCCTCCATCCGAGAGGAAATTTCTAGAAGAGGAGCTATCAGTAATAAAACATTTTTGTTTTGTTTTGTTTAAAATGCAAGTACACTTTATGACAGAGTATTATAAAGGCCACTTTAAAAAATACACTGTATACATAAACTATAGTCTTTCCATATTTGCAAAAACCCTACGTAAATGTACATATATTCATTATCATAGGCTAGGAGTTCATTATAGTACTTTTGTCTCAATACTGCAGAGTGTTAAAAAAAAAAAAAAAATCTGAATGTCCCCTAAGGAGTTAAAACAGGAATAGTATATTTTCATGCATCTCCTGCTTTGACAGATGAAAAATGTCAACTGTCCTGTTTTTATTTTCAAGCTTTTGCACTATTCATCTGGTTCATTAGTGCATCTCGATGCTGCCCCTGACAGCTGCTCGCCCTCTCCTCCCAGCAGCTGAATTTTTCAGGCTAATTTGATCCTCCACACTGAGACGATCACTAGAATGATTGACTTGCTCCCTGACCTCCAGGGTCTGACTTTCCTGATTAGTATTCTGGGGGTGTCGGAGGGACGAAAGCCCACTGTCTGTCTTCGGGGCTGGTGGCAGCTCTCTTTTTTTTTGAACTGTAAGCCACCAACCTACAACCCTGTAAGGATGCAATTGCTGCGCTGAACAATAAAGGAAATGTGTAAAACCTACTTTTCCATGTAAAGGTCCGTGTAGCAAAAGCACAGCATCTTGATTTTAATTAGTAAAGTCTACTTTGTTGCATATCAATTAAAACTGTACTGCTAGTTTTTTTTTTTTTTTGAGGTTTCAGGAATATTTGAAAGTCTAATTTTCTGAGTTTAAAATACATTTTCAAAAAAGCTTCCTACTCCTTCATTGTTAATAGTAAATTCTTGGAGGGATATTAATATAAAATGTCCATGAGAGGTTGTGGCCAATTTTTTAAGGCTAAGTTGCTGGGTATTTCTATTAGCACTATATTGAAACATAACTGGAAGGAGACAGAACATAAAGACAAATTAAATCTTTCGAAAAATTTTAGTTCTTCCACATGACTTGCATAGAGGAACTGAGAAAATTCACTGAGATGAAAACTAATGTTTTCATGATAAATACTTTAACTCAAAATCATCCATAACACATAAAACTCATGGATGTAGGAGTGTCCAAGGAAATAATTTCTATTTTGGTGATCATTTTAAATACACATAAAAATGGGACACTGCCTCTCAAAGGCAAATCCAGAATGTGAAGAATTATTTCAGTTTAGACATAAGAATCCAGTAGCCCTAAAAGAATTTGCAAACTTCTCAAAAAACATTTATTACCTTAACTGAACTTTTTCTTTTTCATTGCTAAATTTCATCTTGTTAGTGCAAATCAATTTGTTGTTTACTTTCAGGTGTTTAAAGGAAAATGCCACTTTGATAATATTAGACTATGGCCTGAGGAACCTAATGTTACCTAAATAAATATGAAATATTTAAAAATGTACAAAGGGACTTTTAAACATTATAGTAATTTAATATAATCAAATCAATTCTTTTCAGCATTGTATCAAATTAGTAACAGAATGTAATATAGGGAGCATAATCTCTTTTAATCTCATGTGCATACCTAAAAACATGTTTTGTCATATCACTAATTCATAAAAATTATCCTACAGGTGTTATTTAAGAACATTTAAAAATCTGTTCTTTTAAAGTGGCCATTAGTGACTTTACTAGCAAGAACAAAATAAATAATCTCAGGTTCCTTAAATTAAGGAAATCTGTAAACCATAATATAATAATTAAAGATCATGATACACGTTAAAAAAAAAAAACAAAACCCTTCTAATGCTCTACTTCCAAGTAATGGTTGGGGAATTAAAATAGCTGATCTCATGATATATTTCATTTAAGTCAGGAGGACAGGAAACACAAAATATAGAGTAAGAAATACATTGGTTTCTATCTATCCACTTTAGATTTCTTTTGTATACATTAAAACATGAAAATGATTCCATGTATTATTTTCCTTCATTTTATTTTATAGTTACTCAGATGTAGACTAACCTTTAATTAGCAGCTGACTTAAAGCCTGTATCACCAGGAAAATTACCATTGGATTAAAAAATAAATTTACATAAGTCACTAGTTGTGAGTGCTTTTTGATACCATTACTCTATAACATGGATGTAAAATGTGCTTTTATATAATATGCCTTTTTTTCTACCCATCCAAATTACCGCACTGAAATATTTGTTAGAGGATACACCTAGATGATTCCATTTTCCTTTGATAAATTATCACCAGTAGAACAGGAGAGAGAGAATTTCACTAAGCTTTACCAATACAACTGTTACTCATGGAAGTGAAATTAAGTGGTAACCTAGAAAAATTATCTATTTACCTACTATCCTTGAAGCTAAATTACTCTATGTAAGAGCAAAAGAAATATTGAAAAAGATATTTACCATGCTTTCATGTTTTAAATCCATTCCATTATACCTCTCCTGCTATGCATGGATAAGCAAGTTATTTTACAATTGTTCAAATGTACATTTTTATAAATAAGATATGCAGGATAACATCATATTAATATTAAAAACATTTTTTAAAATAAAATTCTCACTAAAAGGAAACAATTTAAAAATATTTAGAAGAAGTAAATATGCAGGAATGTATAGTTACCATTACAAAAGCAGTTACTAAGTCAAGAAATTAACCCTTCCTAATTAAAAAGCTAATTCTTAAACACCATCCAGAAAAAAATAAGTGTATACTATAAGGACAGAGGAAATATATTACAGTAACTAAAAATACATCAATATGTGGACTTTATCAACATTACCTACCTCATATAGTAGACAACCAAGAGACCAGATATCAGATTTGAAGTTGTATCCATTTTCATGTATTCTCTCTGGAGACATGTAATAAGGTGTACCCACTGCAAAAAACAAACCAAACAAAACAAGAGGAGTATAAAAATGAAGATGCAGCTGTGGTAAGAAATTTTACACACAATATTCTAGATTAAAATATGTCACCAAAATCATTCATTAGAATCAGGAAATTGTTTTTGTGAATACTTAAAACTATTTCATTTCTTCTATTCCCTGACCCTTAAGCAGCACATCGACATCCATCCTATATTAAAAAGGGTGTGGTGAGTTTGTGGTGGGTTAAACTTTTGATCAATTCAGGGAGAATCTCGGGAGCTTAACTAAAGGAAAAACAAGGAATTCTAACATGAAATCTACTTAAGTGGTTCACATTGGCTTCATTTCTTTATTTGAAAAAATATGACTTGCATACCCCAAGCAATTAAGAATGATCATATAATCATTTAAATATAAACATTAATTTATAACAATTCGGTAGTGTGTATAAATAAACCATGCTCATTAGCTTTAACAGAAGCATTCCTTAGAACACAGTCGTAGTTCTTAAAATTAAGAGTGATATAATCATTAACCTTCCATATCCTACTTACTACCATTTTAGAAAGAATACAACAGAGTTTTGTACATCAAAGGGTTATATAATAACATATGTTAAAGGTCAGTGACATTCTGGAAAAATGTCTGAGTAATACTACTGAGACTCTTTTAAAGACAAGATACTCTAGATAATTTTTATTTTTGTTTCTTTTGATGTGCTTATACTTGTTTCCCTTTTTTATGGCCATTTTAGAAAAAGCTAACATAATAAATGATAACATAATAAATTAATATTTATTAAATATTTTAAAATAGGCAAAGCATGTATGTTATATTTTGAAGGGTAAAAACACTTAAGTGGCTTTCAAAGTGAGTATCTTAAAATTTCAAATTTAGATGGCTACTTCACCACCATTATTAGCCTAAGACTTTTTGCCAAATAGACAAAGTTTGAGAACAATATTTTGGAATTTTACTTGCCTGAGGCAAAACCTACCAAGATTATGCTGCTACTCACAGAGAGAAGGGCGTTCTCCTTTTTCTATTAATTTTCAAGAACTCCCCAGATATTTAGTGTAAATCTTAATGAGACTGTAACTCCCAGTACTGAACTGCGAACACGAAGAGTCACACCAATAATCAAAGCATTATCCTCAACGGCAGGACTCAGTTTTCCAAAAGAATAAGGTTGTAACCTAATAGTTGTGTATGACAACTGAAGGTGAAACATCACGAACCGTGTATTCACAAGATATCCCATCTATACTGGAATCCACTTTTACTAATAACGGGGACAGTCCTAGTCAGAATGTACAAAAGAGAAGTATTTATGGAAGTGAAGAAGTGAAGAAAGAACAGGCACACAGGAGGATAAAATAAATTTAAATAAAATATGAACTATTCACGTAGGCAATTAGTAAGACAAACCTTAAGAAACAAATTATTTCAGTGTAGCATTTACTCTGAAGACGGGTAAATCTGCCATTCCCTGTCAGGGTCAGAAAAGCCAAGAAACTTTCAGAAATAGCTAGGATTTTAAACAATCTGAACTGTTACTTGGTAAAATAAACACAAGCTCTCTAGCTTTGGGAGTTCCAACCACTTCCCTTGTAGTTTGCGTACACAACACCGATTACTGGAGGTATTTACACCCTTTCTCCATTTAAGGAAGGGTGGTGGGTACAGCTGGAATAGTCAGGGGGCTCTGCACAGGCTCTTGGTTTCAGGACATAAAGCAAGTGACTGGCAGTGAGGAATGTGCAGAGAGAGGCTTCACGGAATCCACAGGGGGCAACTGAAAACACTGAGGCTTAAAGGTTCAGAGTTTACCAAAAGCAAAGGTAATTTTAACCAGTAGCTCTGGGAAACCTGCTGATACATTAGGGGTTTGATATGAGTGTGAAAGATTGATGATAGGGAAAAAGAAGAACAAATGCTAGCATTTTACAGAGATTAGCCCCAGCATAACACCTTAACTGCAACACAACTGAACTCATGGATGACCCGCAACTGAAGGAAGCAGAGGAAAAGAATGATCAGGAATTCCACTAAGCTAAACTTATAACGTGAAAAATTTTAATGTGAAGAAAAGCCTTTTCTAGCGAGCTGCTAGAGGTCATTACAAAGAGGGGTTAACGCTGCTACTGTAAACTCAGACACTGATTCTTCTTCATATTATAAATAACAAACTTCCTTATGCTAAATATGCATATTTTATTTTAATATTTAAATTATACAAATCTTGAATGTATATTAAAATATAAATCTAAGGATGCTACTCACCTTTTTGACTGACACATTTCCAAAAGAGTCATTATGTAGGAAAAGGAGAAAGTTTGTATCCTGCACTACAATTATTAATTGGATCGATTCATAATTAACTGCTGAGCACGGCGTAAGAGGGAGTTTCCACTTGCTCCCTCTTACATGATCCCTAAAGTGCGCCTCCGCTGTGGACACGGGCTCTTCGGCTGACTGACACAGAGCAGAGAGGTTGAGCCCCATCACATAAACGGGCTTGTCCTTCCTCTCTACCTAGTAGAGAGGTCGAAAAGTTTAAATTGCTCAGGAAAATCTGAAATACATTTAAATGCAGTGATAGGTCTGCCACATTTCAAACTTAATGGATATATAATTATTTCCTAAAAGTTTTTTTTTAAACCCATGACAGCTGTGTCTATTATTACTACTGCCTCAAGAATGTTGTGACTTCTTTTAACAGCTGTACAAGGGAGAGTTGTAGAGTGATATGATTAGACATTAAAACAATCATGCAAATTACTATGTACTGAGGGACATGGAGACGGCAGGTTGTGTAATTTCACTAATCTTTCGAGAATTTATGGCTGTACCTAAAATGGGAATGTATTTTACTATAGCAGATATTTATGCCATTTTAACCTCCTGATATGCATGAAAGTGAGTAAGAAATGGATGATAACATCACTAAAAAACAGAGAAAGAATGATATCAGGGGAAAACTGCTAACAACTGAAAATGCTATCTGACCTTTCTTTAAAATTTACTGACAATCATTCAAATATAAACAAATTTTAATTGCATTAATCGACTTATTCTAGCTATATGAGAAAAGTTTTACACTGTGTATACTCTATTAACAACAAATACATTCTAAAATTTATCCTGAACAAAAAGAAGATTGATTTTCAGAAGTTCTACATTATGTTTAAGAGAGTCAAAAAATTCTGCTAACATGCTATTAAGGAATATATGACTAAATTAATTAATAACTTCCCTTTTATCAGAACAAGTCATATGCAGACTTTTTTCAACATTCAGTAGCACAATTTCTTTTTTTTTTTTTTTAAAGATTTTATTTATTTATTTGAGACAGAGAGAATGAGAGAGACAGAGAGCACATGAGAGGGGGGAGGGTCAGAGGGAGAAGCAGGCTCCCCGCGAGCAGGGAGCCCGGAGCCCGATGCGGGACTCGATCCCGGGACTCCAGGATCATGACCTGAGCCGAAGGCAGTCGTTTAACCAACTGAGCCACCCAGGCGCCCCAGTAGCACAATTTCTGCAAAGACTTGAATTAAGAAAAACAATAGCACTACCGAGGCATCTGTTTATATGGTTAGAGTGGGTTACTGTTTTTTTTTGTTTGTTTCATTTTGTTTTAAACAAGGAAGGCAGAGCAAAACCAGTCAAAGGTCAAACACTCTGTTTCACAACTTACCTCACTAACTAAGACCACTTAACTTCTCTTTTTGTTCACTTTCCTCACCTCTAAGATGCAGGGATGAGAAAGAGATGATTTCTGACATCATTTTGCTCTAAATTCTGCAGCACTCATAAAAACCCTACAAAAATCCATATGGAAAGTGAAATGGAAAGAAGTAATATATTCCTTTTTAAAACTATTACATAAGACAGCTGAGCGAAGTGTTTTAAGCCAGAGAGTACAAACAGGCAAATTCAGTTTAGAAATGTTGCTTTTTCTCTCTTAGAATTAAAGCAAACTGCAGAAAAGAAGCTTTGAACCTGCCTTGTTGGGAACTTTAAAAGGACATGAGTCACCTTATACCTCAGTTTGATTTAAAAAAAAAAAATACAGATACACACAACTTCGGGCAATAAGAATTAATTTTCATTCTCTCCTTCATACTCTTCAGTCCAGAAATTATGTTGGCAGACTTCAAAGAGAGAACCCCAATGTATTTAATTTTAAGGAGGTTAATACAGAATGGCTGAGCGGTAGACTAATATTTTTTCTGCAAAAGACAATTCTAAAATAAAATTTGTCATATTTTAAATGCACCTGATGACATTTAAGAGCTTTAATAATGCGGACGGAGAAAAACCCAGGAAATTGTATTGTTACTGTTAGTCAGCTCTAGGCACTGTGTTAAATGCACTGCATATATTATCTGGCTGAACTTTTAACAAATGTTTAGCGGGTCCCTACTACAGGGCACAGACTGTTCTAGGTGCTGGGGAGATAGAAGTAAACAGAGTAAGTCCTGACCTCATGGGGCTCATGCACTAGTGAAATGAGGACTACTATGTAGCCTCAGGAGATGTTACTACTGTTACCTTGTTTTAGTGTCCAAATCTTTTTTTTTTTTTAAGATTTTATTTATGTATTTGACAGAGCGAGACACAGTGAGAGAGGGAACACAAGCAGGGGGAGTGGGAGAGGGAGAAGCAGGCTTCCCGCAGAGCAGGGAGCCCGATGCGGGACTCGATCCCAGGACCCTGGGATCATGACCTGAGCCGAAGGCAGATGCTTAACAACTGAGCCAGCCAGGCGCCCCTCTACTGTTACCTTGTTTTAGAGAAGAGGCTTTGGGAGTTCAGCTAATTTGCCAGAGATCACAAAATGGGTAAATTGTGGACTTAGAATTCAAACCAGGTAGTTCTGTCCCTTGCATTTAAATAGACGGTTATTCCATTAAAACTCTCTACTGTGAAATATAACTAAACAATAACAATAACAATAACAAAATTCTGTATCCTTCCAAATTAAGAAACAGAGAAATCTTCTAAAAGTCAGGATGTACATATGAAAAGCCAGGAATAAGGGCCTGGGCTCAATGGGCTCCATGTGGAAATTATGCTCTTTGCAGCTACTCTGTTTTAAATACATACTCATTACAGTTGACAGAGAGGTTAAATGTGCACGGTTTAAAATTAGATAATAGCTTCTTCCTGGAGCCATTACTTAAGTCTAGAAAGGGCTGAAAGTTAAAAATAAATCAGTGCAAGTAGCCTATAGCACTGACTGAACATATGCTGCCTTTCCGGCCCCAACCCACCTTGGACTATGACAGGGAATAAGCCAAAGAAAGCTCCACAGAGAGGTGCTAGGGAAAGGTGTGGGGAAAACCAGTATGTGACCACAGGTGGCACTTGGCACCAAAAATGAAACTGTTTTAATGCCTGGTTCAGGAACACTAATTTCCCAAGTTGAAATCAGAAGCTATATCACACTTGGAAATAGTGTGGGGAACATGAATTGTACACTCAAGAGACTCCAGTGTGAAAATGCTGATATCTGGTTTGAGTGATGGCCATGCATTTACTCTTCTGGTAATATCACAAAATCTGAGAACCATTTGTCTCATTGTGGAAGGTAAAGAGGGTTCAAACAATCTTATAACAACAACAAAAACAACAATTTCCCCCCAAGGGGTTTCAAATATTATCTAGCACAAGGATCAGTATCAGAGAGTCCTAGTTTTGTTTTTTGGGGTTTTTTTAATCTATGCCATTTTCAGGATGTACAACAAACACACGTAATAGCTAAAGTCACACACGTACATGCAAAAAGAAAATTCTCCATCTTTCCTCTTCGGGGGGACATTATGAAAACAAGTAAAATGGAAATTGAAACATTATTAATCTAACTATTCTCATTTTTCTCCTTTCCAGCAGTCAGACAGGAAACACTTCATTGTGTATAATAAATGCAACTCTGATGCAAACAGATTTGCTTAAATAGCAGCTAACTACCCCCAATTACTTATATACACCTTTGGAGTATATAATGTGTTTAGATTTTATAGAAGATTAGCTTTTCTAATTAAGTACTGTTAAGATTACTTTTTATCTCCTATATTCTAGTCCGTGAAGGAGTAAACCACTCAAGAAGCAGGACTGGAACTCAGGAGAGAAGTCCCTTGAGAATTAAATAAACTTTTGTTAAAACACACACACACATAAAACAAAACAAAAAAGTGCCAATAAACTAACAATAACGACAGAGAGAACTTGTCTGCAAAATTTGTATTATGCCAAGTATGGTATATTCTTCCCTAAAAAGCAAATTTATATCACAATGCAATAAAACACCTATGAAGTTTATAATAAAAATGTGAAATTTTAATGTCAAAGTATCTGTCCAAAAAAGAAAGTGCTTAGTTTAATGCAAACTTTCATTAAACCTGACTTTTAAACAACTTCACTTTATGAAGTCTTTAAAGGAGGACAGAACAAACTCTCCATAAAGTCTACTTAAATAGTGGTAAGCAAAATTCTGTCCCCCATAACCTTTGCCCTCTGGTGCCATACCTGTATATGCTATGTTACCTGGAGAAAGTGACTTTGCAGATGTAAGATTATGGGTTTTAAAATAGAGATTATCCTAGATTATCAGAGGGAATGGGTAGGAGAGATCTGAAGTGTGAGAGGAATTCTACCCACCATTGTTGGCTGTAGAGATGGAAAAAAAGGGTTTAAGCCACTAAATTTATAGTAGTTTATTAGGACAGTAATAGAAAACAAATACAAATGTGTTAATGATTCATGCATTGCGTGGGAGAGTGGAACATTCAATTCAATGTGCTGAGAACCAGTTATGTACCAAGAACTACACTAGGCAATGGGGGGCTAAAGAGAGAAGCATATATGGTTTGAAAAATGTTTGACCCCTAAAAGCTTACTGGATTATTTTGGGATGGGATGAGTTATGTTTTGGGGAGTTTTTTAGAGGGGGAGGGAAGTAGAAGCCAATACATTTACCATAAGAAGAGTAAAAGAATAAATTGTGGTCTTTTGTAATTTAAATGAATTCTGGCTTGTTCATTAATTGATATGACACTAATCTAGGTAACCAAACTACCTTAATGTTGAATTAGAGATATAACAATAGAAAACAGTTCATGTGCTACGTGGCACTTAACCCATAGCTGGTATTTGAACCTTGATTAAGTAATAGTTGTTATTATAAATTTTTTAAATTGACCAAAATAAGGTCCCTGTCACAAATACATCCAGCAGGGATTAACTACAGAGTTACTGATCAAGAGAAACATCACTAGGGATCAATACTCTGGTAAACCTCATGAATTATTCTGATTTTAAAAATAATTTCTCTAAAAGAAAAATAATCCTAATCCCAATCCTAATAATAATCTCTGTTCAGAATTTCCTTTTAGGATGATTAAAATTCCCTAAGGCTATCTACGGCTACTTCTTCATTCACCACTACCACACATTCCCATTGAGAGAGTTAATTATGCTTTAGTTGCAACAGCAACAAATATATCACAAAAATAAACAAGTAGGGAAAAAATACAAAACAAACAATAGAAAAAATAAATCAGGTAATTTTTGCTTCATCTCATGGCCATGGACAATGCTCACATTTATTATTTCTGGTTCTCCTCTTCCTTAACACATGGAAGTTATGCTACCCCTTGAGATAGGTAAGGTCGTGAGACTTGTTTTGGACAATAAAACATGAATGGGCATAATCTGTGTTACAAAGAAGTAGAATGGGTTTAATTCAGAGCCAGGAAGTGATTGGCCATGTTCTTTTACCCTCATAAGATCACAAAAACTTATGTTGATATGAAGATAACTCAAGACTGAAGCTGCCTGAAATGCCAAGTTGCCACATGGAGAGAGGGTAGCTACCCTAGAGAGCCACACGAGGCCCACAATGGACTTCGGGTGACCAGACAGAATACACTTTAGTGCCAAGCAACTGAGATTTTGGTATTGTTCCTTACTGCAGCATAATCTAACCCACACTATTACTAATATACTCAGTTAAATCCATCTTCTGATGTGTAGCCTGTCTCTATGCCCATTCATTATTTAATCAATGCTTATTATCTATTATGTGCAATGCCCTCTTCTAGGTGTTTGGAACACATCAGGAAACCAAAAACACAAAGATCCCTTTCTTCATAAAGGTTAAATTTTAGCTGGAGGAGAGAGACAAAAAGTACAAAGCATAACAAATAAATTATATAGCATACTGGAAGATAAGAAGTCCTAATGAGAAAAGAAAAATTATACAAAGTAAGGATCAGGAATTCTAGGGATGGAAGAGGAGCGGAAGTCAGGTTCAGTATTAGAGAATCTCAGTTTCCTACTTTATAACAGCCACTCTACCTAGTTACAGAACATTGAGGAACAAGGAGAAAATGTGCTTTAAAACTGCTTGTAAATTATACATTGCTATATACATATTCGTTCTTACTGCTGTTGCTATTTCATAGCAGTAGAGGATTCCTCTGGGTCATTATTACAGGAAATAAGGGTAGTATGATATGATTTTACTAAAAATCATGTATTTGGGATACATAAAAATTATTATGTGTATTCTGCTGTATTTTTAAATATTCAAAGGTAAAGATACTTGATCCCTTGGCAAGTTGCCTCTGGGTCAGAATATCTGCTGAAAAAAGAATTTAGAGTAAGTTAAGAAAGAGTGTAAAAGAAGTATATTCTGTGTTTTGTGATGTGAGAAAAATGTACCCTGATTGCCATGTTCCTATTTCACAGGTTTTGGTCCAACTGTAGTTTTCAGTTAGAAAAGCCACTTCCTTAGAAATATTACCCAAAGTTGCTGGTAGACAGAATGGCTGTAAAGAAAGACCTCAATATTCTAGAGGTCTATTTCCTGTTTATTTCTGAATCTTGGAGCATCAAGAGCAGTCAAGTCCAGGAGAGAGGGCAAACTCTGCTCTCATATGTGAATTCCTAGACAATGTACAGAACAGAACAAGGTAATTGTAGACGGAAATAAAAACAACAAATAAAACATTAATAGAGTAGGAGAACATGCCACAAGGTACTGATATGGTGAAAAAATCAGTTTTGTTGGGAAAGTAAGCCCAGAGTAGGAAGCCACAGACCCACTCACTATCTCCTAGGTACAGTCCATTTACCTCTCTGTGCCTTAGTTCTTAGGACTCTAGAATGGGAATAATCCATACCCACAGCTCACATATCTTGGGAAGGGTCTTAGGGAATGGAAGGATTTGCAAATTGTACAGAACCACCATGCATATTACTACCCACCTCCAGAAACACAGAGAACACTGTAAATGACTAATTTATGATAGATCAACTGACCTAATAACCAAACAGCAAGTCAGGAGAATGTCTAAAAGTAGGTAGAAAAAGGGGAATCTGTCTTTAAGTAAATGGAACAGCATGAAAACACTGTAGGGGTGCCTGGGTAGCTCAGTCAGTTAAGCATCTGCCTTCAGCTCAGGTCATGATCTCAGGGTCTTGGGATCAAGCCCACAGCGGGCTCCCTGCTCAGCAGGGAGTCTGCTTCTTCCTCTCCCTCTGCTCCTCTCCCCAGCTTGTGCTCATGCACTCTCTCTCTCAAAATAAATAAATAAAATCATAAAAAAAAAAAAAAAAGAAAGCATTGTAAACACAGTGTTTTCCAAACTGCAGGTCATTACCAATTAATGAGCTGTAAAATAATTTAGTGGGTTGCAACTAGCATTATTTTCAGTAAAATAAAATAGAACAGACAATATAGTCATAATGTAAAGCACTGTTACATGAAACTTTTGCTTCAATTATATATGGTTATGTTCCTGTGGGGTCACAATGCTGCTGGGTCATTGTCAAGAAGTGTAAAAGCCACTTACCTAGACTGTAAAGAAGTTTGAGCCAAGGGAGACAGATGTGTCCTGAATTAAATTTTAAGATATTGACATATATATATATATATAGGCATATATATAGAGAGAGACATACATATATATATATATATATATGTATGTATAGGATTTTCTAAGACACCTATAACATTTATAAGGTTGACAATATAAAAAAAAAAATGGCAAGATTCACAGGGATATACATAATCTTACAATTAGTCTCCCTAGTAACACCCTCTGTCCAAATCAATACAAAAGCACTAAATGAAAATCTGACTTAACATAAATTCATGTACCAAAAAAAAAAGGAGGAGGGGGACAAAAACAAAGGAACTGTCTAGATCATAGATTATAGGCAGTGACGAACTTTCTGTTCTACGGGCTAATGAGTTCATGCGGTATCTCTGCTCAGTTTTGGGTAGCACATCCTAAGAGGCTCTCAGAGACAAAGGAAGGCAACCACCGGACACAGAAGAACCTGAAAACAGCAGACAATACTGGGCATGATTATCCTGAAGGAGACGAAAGAGGCTCATGGCTGCAGTCTTCACAGCATATCGTGTTGCTCTCCAACTACAGCCTTGCAGAAGCTCGCCACGGCACTTGGAATGAGATGTGAACTTTTCCCACATCTGCCTAAGACCCTTCCTTCACCCCGCTCCAGCAAACTTTCTACAGACAGAGCTGATCCTGTGTGTGCCCCTTTGTGTAAACTGCCCTTCAGTCAGCCTGAGACACTGTTCCCTAGGTCCTGTGTAGCTGGTTCTTCTGCATCCTGACCTCAGTTCAAACATCACCTCCTCACCGAGGCCTTATCTGACCATTGTCCCTTCTAACATAATTCTCCTCCTAGTCACGCTCTGTCACATGGCTAACAAATAAAAAAACGAAGACATAAGATGATTATCTATTCCCTCCCCCAACAAGATAAGATCTGTGAAGATGGCTGGTCTTGTTTGGGCTTGTTCCTGGTCCCTAGAATAGCACATGCATAAGAAAGGTACTAAAACTAACAGAACAATAAACAGTACATAAATTCCTTCTCCTTCTTCCCCTCTTCCTTTTTCTACATCCAACACCACCTTCATGTTCACCTAAGCAAATTAACAGCACATTACGGTGAACAAAAACACCTTTATGTTCATGTATTATTAGAGATAATTGTATTATTAGAGATTAGGGCACAACATAGAATAGTTATTATCCACATTTCTATTTTTATAAATTGGCAACTGAAAAGTGAGAAAAGTTAATAAATGGCTTGATCAAAGTCCTACAGTACAAAGGACATGTAAATCCAGATGTCTTCCATTTTCTCCAAAACATCATGCTATTTCTCACATTCAGAACAAAGCAAGAGGAAAAACATGGCTGGCACATGAGGGAGGGCTGTGTAGTCAATGGCAAAAATGGAAAGTAGAAGACCTCAAACTCTAGAGGACCCTGACTACTCAGCTAAGGACTTTGCATGATATTCTTAAGGCAACAGGGAACCATCAAGGATTTGGGGGAAAGTGACATAATCAGATGCTCTCTTTTAGGAAGATAACTCTGCTGGGAATATATACAGTTGATTTTTTAAAAATACTAGAAACAAGGGAGAATATTTTCCCAGTTTAAACATAAAGTCACTATGGATTAAGGAAGAGGGAACAGAAAAGAGACTGTGATTCAAAGTATGTGGTGGGAGCAGGGAGGGAGTAGAAGGAAAAGTGAAGGCCTCTGAGAATTTTTTTTCTATGCTGAGGATTTAAACATTGTTTGAACATCCAGCAACATCAGATTTTATTTTTAAGCCTATTCCTTGTTGACATACTTTTAATTAAGAAAAATAGTTCTGAAAACACTACAAATGTGACCACCTGTACAACTTTATTCACTACAAAAAATGTGAGAACTATAGATTCTATTGCATGTTGATTTGTTATCACGAAATGAAATAATACAAATAAGTAATGCAAAATGAATAGACAATTGAAAAATTCAAAGGCTTGCCAATCTTTTAAGGATTGTTAAAAATACAAAAATTTTGGAGTATGGGTTCCTAATAGGGAATCAAAATAAGTAAAAACAGTATCCTTTACTTCATTTCTGAATAGTAATATATATTTTGGAAAAAAGAAAATGTAAGTGTAAAATTGTAGCAAGGTGTTTTTAAAATCCTATTAATTTTTACCTTTTTGAACTAAATTCCTAAAAACATCTTCTTTACAAACTTAAATGAAATTGGGCTCCAAGATCAACTTCATTTAACGTAAACTGAACTACATACAGATCTCACTTATTTGTAGTTTCATTAAAATTTAGACCTTCTCTGAGGATAATTCATGCCCTAAGATATTATTCTTAGTAAAATCAGAAAACAAATCAACACAGAATAAAATCTATAATTTTATCATATTTTCTATAAGCAAAATAAATTTGTATAGGTGCCACATTTTCAATTGCTTTTTGTAACCAAGTCTTAGAAGTAATCTTACAATTTGCTCTTAAAAATACATGACAATAACATATGAGGGTAATAATTCTTTAAAAGTAACATAAGTCAACAAACATAGTCTATGTCAGGTTTTATATCCTTGTTATTTTATACATATTCTTGATTGGCAGACAATTTTTCCCAATCCTTCTCAATAGGTTTTCTATTGGGTCCACCTAGCCATGGTAGGCCAGAGTTCAATCTTTAATTCTTGATGTTCACTACAGTTTGCTTACTGAACTTCAGTTTCAGACCATCAAAATCTACACTTCACAGAAAAGACAAGCAGGAATAAAAGAAATTTTCTTATTTTAAGAATTTTTTTTTTTCAAAATAATATGGGAAAAAATACTTGTGAAAGAAATTATTTCCCTACCGATTCATCCATCACAGAAAGTGTCTCGTTGCCACTTCCTCACTGGCTGCGCTACAGGGAGTGTCTCAGAATGTTCTGTAATTATGTGCATCCCCGTTTATTTTATGTACCCACACACATATATACTTACATATATAACATAAAACCCACATGACCCTAAATAAACTGATTTAGATAAAACCTGATATTACAGAATTTCTTAATGAATTTACTCTCCATATCACATAATTTGGACTAACACATTACCTAAACTTGAAGATGCATGTTTGTCAACCCTGTTTAGAACTTTTGTACAGGGCAGTGGCAGGCAAGCTAAAGAAGTCCATTTCCAAAACCATTACAATCTTAGTTTCATTTGCTGGATAATTCAGGTGACTACAATATGCTCAGAGTGACAGTCTGCAAAGCAGCATTTAAAAAAATACACGTGTGTGCATGAGCATGGGTATGTACAGATGTGCGTGTGTGTGTGTGTGTCTGTAAGTGTGACAGCATTTCTAGGTAAACAAGTGACAGAATGTTGTTAAGACATTCAGGTGAGTAACAAAGTGAAAACATGTTACTTTTACTGTGAGAAATGACAATGACATGGAATAGTCTACGTTTTCTTCATAGAAATCTATTATTCGCATTGTAAGAGTTGTAACTTCCAAATAAAGCTTGTGAAAGTGCTACTAAAATTTATGCATTTCTTATAGACCTTCCTATCAAATCTTCTTAACCAGAAAAATTTGTAATGCTTTCTAAAAATAAATGTAAAGTGAAAGGGTAACAAGACAGTATTACTACTCAACATCAGTTGTAACTTTATTTTCTTAAAATAGTTGACAAAATTAAAACTCTGCAAAAAGGGTAAAGTATTGTCTTTCTATCACTCTTTAACCCAGGATCCAATATTTTGTCATTCAGCAAATAGTGATCAGGTGCCTACATAATGTGCCAGATACTGTTCTAGACATAAAAAAAATTAAATGACAGGTTCAAGGTCACACAGAGTCTTACTTAACAAAGCCAGAAAAACTTAAAAAAGTCTAGTCAAGCAATTCAGAGGCTCATTTCACTACTGTACTATTTAGTGTAACTCACTTATTCTTCACCAGGCCATTTTAAAGTTTTTTATTTCACATTTAAACACAATTTTATAAAAAAAAAAAAATTAATGGTTTTCAATGAAATTATGACACCAAAGATGGGGCACCATTAAAGTCAACTTATTTTATCTTCTTATTTTATTTTGGTTGTTACCGTTTCATCTGTTTTATATTTACAAGAAATGTGATTTCAAGAGTATTAAGAGAAGCTCTGTCACTCTCCTTAGGTTATTTGATTTAAAAATTATTTCTTCCTAGTAATTTCTATTGTTTGAAGTGGACAACTTTCCATCGTTAATATAATGTTGTAATAGCTACATTCAGTTCTATCTTATTTTTTTATTTTTTTAAGATTTTGTTTATTTATTTGACAGAGTGAGAGACAGCGAGAGAGGGAACACAAGCAGGAGGAGTGGGAGAGGGAGAAGCAGGCTTCCCACTGAGCAGGGAGCCCGATGCGGGGCTCGATCCCAGGACCCTGGGACCACGACCTGAGCCGAAGGCAGACGCTCAACGACTGAGCCACCCAGGTGCCCCTCAGTTCTATTTTAGATATAAGGGACACTGCCATATTATTAGTTCTAGAATGAATAAACTGCAGATATCTTCTATGTAATTTAGGGGAATATTTTTATCATTAGTTGTAGACCATCTTTAGGTTTTCCCCTCTGCAGTAATCACAACTATACGTGTTGTTTTAATAAATAAACATTTACAAATTTCTATGGTATTTTTAAATAGTCAGATGAAGTCCTCTTTCAAGATATGGTTTAATCATCATCATATCTCCATATTATCTCAATATTGTTAAATGAAGATTAGCATTTTTTTTTCCCAAATGTCTACCTGCGGTCAAATTAAGAGAAGGAGCCAACTGTCAGGTGAATGGACACATTATGTCTACTAGAGAGCGACAGGGATCGACTCAGGATCTGATGATTTTAAAAATAGTTGTCTTTAGAACTAAGAGCTGGCATATAATTAGTACATCCTTTATGCTGTTTTTCACCACACATGCACACATGCACGCACACACGCACGCACACAATAACTGAGTGAAATTATACTGTGTCTCTTACCTAAAGAATGTGCAGCTGTGGTTTTGGAGCTGAAAAACCGACCAAGCCCAAGATCCCCAAGTTTGACCACTCCAGTGGCTGTAATGAACACATTAGCTGGTTTTATATCTGTGAACAGATAAAGGAATCAGGTGAAAGATGATGTCAGCTTAGGTATTTTCAAGGGATTAAAATACTTTTCATGACAGAATTTAAAATCTATCTTAAAAATGAAAGAAAGTCAGTTTGAATTTTGACCCAATTGTTTTATTTTGAATAATTTTGATATATTATCCTCATTATTTCTGAGTTCTCAGTCCCCTGCTAGAGAAATAATCAATGCAGCATGATGGAGATTGCTACTAATTTTCATTTAAAATGCATTTTCAAATAAACTTTTGTGAAATTCAAAGCACAAAATAAATTTATGCCCATTTATATCAACATTAAATATCTTATTCAACATTAATTTATTGATACATTTATATAAAATATAAAATCATAACTCTATTATGAACATAATTATTTATTTAGATGACCTTAGAAATCATAATTGCTTAAATAAACTGTATTGAAATTTTTCAGACCCCAAAATCGGAGGATCAATTCCTAAGTGATGTCATCTCTGCATGCTATGCCCAACTCTTTGATTGACAATCAAGAATATATTAAGAGCTAATGTTAAAAATTAAGAAACAAAGTGGCCCTAATATACGCTGTTCGTTTGACAAAGGAATCTTCCTTACGCACATTCAATTGCTTTCCTGCCCCTTTTCTTTTTTTAAGCTACCAACATAATCAGTAAGATGCTCAGAAGAGGAGCAGAACAATAATTCTCATTCTTATTTAAAACAAGTAGGGCTTTAGTTAAAGGTTTTCATCCTAGTAAACGATAATTTGGAAATAAATTAGCTGAGAATGCATGATATAGGCCATGACTGGAAAGTATTTATTCTTAAATTGCCTAATAACCTGCATCATTTAAAACAACATTAGAAATTATTTGTGATTTTTATCCTACCTCTATGCATGACTCGTCGAGAATGCATGTGTTCCAAAGCACTGCAGAGTTGAACAAAGTACTTCCAAACAGTCCTTTCAGGAATTAGCCTCTTTTGTTTCTTAAAATGCTTTTTAAAAAATTAAAAATAGGAATTATTAGGAATTAAAATATCTTAAGACTAGATTCTGACATGCAAAATGCCTTAAGTCAGAAAAACATTTCCTTTTATCTATCTATTGCCAACTAAAAAGCATATGATTTCCCACAGTGAATGATTCCAAGAATTTTACCTGACATATTAGCTTAAATTTCTCACTATTATATCTGAAGTTAGCACACACCATATAATTCTACATCTTTGTGATGTCCAATATTTCAAAAAATTAACATCTACGTAAAATAATATCCTATCCTAAAAGAATGATGTCAAATTTCATTTTAAGGAAACCCAGGATAAAATAGTCTGGAAACCTGAAGGTAATTATGTTCATTAAAAGACAATTCTTCTCCTGACAGAAGGTTTCACTATAGAATTCCTTTTAAATATTGAACCACCCTGGTGATTTGAAATATCAGTTAATTTATTAAAAATTTAAAAAAAGAGATTTATGTAAAAAGTTTTCATGAATATTTCTATTGCACATTATAAGAAACCTGTACTTTGAATGGATGAATCCAAACTTCATGGAAGAAAAACATTATAGGAAGGTCTGGGCAAAGAGCTGAGCACCAACAAACGAGTTGGGAAAGAGTGGGCCATCATGCATAAGACCGCAATCACCAAAGGAACTGCAAAACCAGAGGTATATATTTATGCCCATTTTCCTATATTACATTTGCTAGGAGAATATACTTCCTTCAAGAACAAAGTTCTTAGTTTCCTAAAATTTGTAAAGATTACATAAAAATTATTTTTCTAAAACTGCAATTGGTTTCCTATTTAACAATATTTATAAATGACCAACATGAAATACTACATTTAAACAAGTTTTTATGACATTTTCTGATAATTTTAACTTTTTAAATATACAAATAGTTATTAACAGATATCAACATTTAAATGGGTACTGTAGTGCATTTTTTTCTGGAAATGTTTTTGGAAGTTCAACTGATTCGATTTGTTATTGCAAATGGAGAAACTGTAATTCGGATAACTCCAAAACAAGTTTCTCTGTCAATTTTTTACCCTTGTGACCAGTTGAGGGCAGGCTGAAAGGAAAAACAACACAGGGAAATCTGATGATATCCCTACTTCATACTTAGCAAAAGATTATATCCACTGTCTCATATGTACTCAATATACCAAAAGGATAAATCTTTAAGGAAAAGCCAATAACTTTAGGTTAATGTTTATTATAACACATATTATAGAAATGAACTTAGTAATTTCAATGGCTATTAACATCAGTAGCAAAAAGCAAATAACAATTAGATGACCAGGTAATTAAAAAGCAAAAAAGGGTATTACACAAATGCTGAAAGCCTCCCATATCATGTTTCAATATTAAGTATTTTTAATTGCAGACTGTGTCAACATCACTTTTCATTCTAAGGGGGCCATGCTGCAAAATCAGTTCTATACACATAATTTTCTTACAGATTTGGAATGAGTCCAAATAAAGCCTGTCTATGTGCTCTCCCTGACGCTGGATTAGCATATCAGAAGACTGTTTGATGTCAACAGGAAGATGGGGACCAGGTTTCTTTTCATTCAAAAATAAATACACTGCATCATGTAAGCATCAGACCATGAAAGGAAAATTTTATGCTTTAATATAGATTCTGGAATCATCATAATCATAATTAATTTGGCAGCTTACTTTTTAAAGTCTCATTATTTAAAAAATAAATCACATATATAGGAAAAAGGCAAATGAAAAAAATGGCCCTCAAAATGCACATTAGGGAAAATGTTATCAGACCAAGACGGTCTGATCATTTTCACGTTTTTATATTCTTTGAGACTGTCTCTTTGAACAACAAATTGAAGATGAAGACAATAAATTGACATCAATATAATGCTACCTAGACAGAATGACCTGGCAAAAATGTGTGTCCAAATTAGTAACAGGTTTCTGAAGAATTATTTCATGAATTTGATTTGCTCATAAAAGAAATCAGAGGCAGCTTCATTATGTCACTGGTATCTCACAATATGTTTTATCTATTTCACCACATGCAGTTTTCCACCACTTCTTATGTGTAGGGTTGTTTTTTTTTTTTTTTTTTTTTATCAAAACCAATACTTATGATGAGAAAAGCCTGTCTGTTCTGATGGTGGCACTGTTGGCCATCTCTTAAAAAGAGGATGAACAGAAAAAAGGCAATGAAAATTTGAATCCTTTCTACTACTGGTAAAATTTATATTAGCATTACAGGGCAGAAACTTCCATAATGCCAAAGTATTAAAAAAAAAAATCTTTTCTTGAAATTTATTGTAATATACACATATCTGTTAATTCTTTAGTCAAATAGCATTACCGTTCAAAAATCCTACTTTTCTCTAAAAAAGACAGACCTATATAACTATTTAGCACTAGATTAGGAAAAAAATCTAATGCCAACATAAATAAAAAATGCACATATATTTGTCATGTGGTAAGTTTTTAATAAAGCAAGAAATAATGTAGCCAAAGTTTTTAAAGGTTAGTATCAATAAACATTTATGTGAAAAGGAAGATTGTACAATATGGCACTTTACTATATTTATGTTATAAAATAGAACTTCAAGTTTTTTTAACCTGAAAATAAAATATCTAAAAATTTACAAAGAGGCAGAAATTGGTACTCAGGTATACCTGATCACTTAGAATTAACTTTTATTTAGTCTTTTTTAAAAAATAGGCTAGTCTTTTCACTACACAAAGCTTCAAATACTGTTTACTTAAAAATCTATTTACTATCTACATCAACATCATTCAAGTAAACACTGAACATTATTCAAATTCAAGAAACAGATGTATCAAATAGCTAGTCAATGTACATATAAAACATCAGAATATATTATATTCTCACTTAAGTGTAAGGTGAAATTCAGCATACCTGGTAAAATACAGCCACACTGTCACTTAAGCGATGTATATACGTATGTATTAATATAAAAGAGGACAGCTAAGGCAAGTTGCTTCCATTTGAAGATGCCGGAAAACAGTCATACCTTTTAAAAAAAAAAATCATCTAACCTCCTCCTCCAAATTAAATACCCAAGACCAAATCCAATTATATATTGGACAACTCAGTATTTAAGGACCAGTTTTTGGACTGAACTAGATCACTTGGTTCCTGCACTCTAGATCATCACTCCAAATGGAACATATATATTACTTATTTCTTACTTCTAAGTAACATACACATTTCTTATTTCTAAGTTTTGCAATTCTAACATTCCTCCTCAAGAAATTTTGGGAAAAGCTTCAATGATATTGCCTATAATAAACTCATCCACAGAGAAAAAAAACAAAAAAAATTATTACTGTTTTATTTAAAAAAATTAATTTCCATGGTGTTTCAAAATATTTTTTGGTATGTTATTCAGACCAAACACCTAGAACAAGCAGGGCTGGCTTCATGAGCATGCAGCCTACGTGGTCACACAGGGCACTATGTTTAGCTTAATGCTCTGTTGTTGCCATCCTGAAATTCTCAACAATTTTACAATGAAGGACCCACAGTTATGTAGCTGGTCCTGGGAACAATATACACAGAATCTTTTAGAAATGTACTGCTGTAGTTAAAACAAAGACAAAAAGCAGCAAATGTGATCCCCAGTATGCAAGGCATTCCTGAAGAAGATTAGGAAAAAAGATAATTAAATAATGAGAAATTATGAAGTAATAAGAGAACTAGAATTAAAAGCACCTGCTCCATCTCTTCCAAGTATCTAACAAGAGGAAGTAAATAATTTATGTTAAATATAAGGGCATATTTCCTGCTTAGGAATGTTGTCAGATGTTTAATGTGCCACTAACACAATCTAGTTTATCACCTTTTATAAAGACCTGATTACGAGCCTTGACATAACTGGTTGTGTTACCTTGAGCATGTCACTTAACCTTGGTAGACCGCAGTTTCCTCTCTATATTGAACAGAGTTTGGAGATGAGCTATAAGGTCCCCAGTGCCTCCAAAATAAAATCTATGGTTCTACAATCTCAAGTACAAATAAAACTTACAATTTAAGAAATGCCTACTTGGCACATTTTCACACATAAAGATAATGCTACTTTACTGGTATGTCCTATCCTTTAAATCTCCAGTTAGTAAAAACAAAGCAAATAATAATAGTAATACCTCAGAGATCCCCATAGGTCCAGTTAATACTATAAATGATCTTCACATGAGATGACAGGTAGTTAGAGAAACTTGCAATAGGTCAAACATTTATCATCAGAAGGGATGTTATGTTCCCAAACATATCTCTGTAATTATAATGCATTTTCATAAGACTACATTTTGCAGTGGTTGTTTCAGAGAAATTCAATGCACAGAGACTGGGTGATGGAAAGGATGGGATGCTTCTGAAAGTGTAACTGATGGTTCTAAGTGCGATTTGTATTATATATTAATCTTTCTGCAGAAACATTTTTCTTCTGAAGGTATAAGGAGGTCTCAACAGACTAAATCTCACAAATACTTGCTATACACAATTTTGAGAATATATAAATGTGCAAAATAGTTATGCCTCAATTAGAATTTTGGTTTTGTAATACTAATTTTGCAGGATGTGAATATTTTCACTCTTGGCACTCTGAATAAAATTCAGCAACCTGAAGTCACTCTAGAAGGTATGATGTGGAAGAAGGTGTGACTGGCAGCCATGAGACCACTGAAAATACTTATCACCGGCATCTGAGTTTATCCACTTTGATAAAATATTTCCCATGCAAGCTCCACTTGTCTTTTTCCTTTCATGTAATGTTGGAAAACCCACTAAGAGTATTCAGCTGTTTCTGGATTATAATTTTATAGAATATCAATATAATCTATTCATTCCCCCATATCAAAATTATATGGGTTATTGAGGAAGCTGAAATATGTTTCATCTTAGGGTAAGAAGGGTAAAGATTTTTCTCTGAGCAATTAAGCGTTGGGGAAAAAAACCCTTAAGTTATTTAGCAAACAAGAAAAATAAGCTCATATAAAGTCACAATGTTTTCCCCCAGAGAAATTGCCTTCAGAACATTAGCACATTGATATTGAGGAAACTTAGGACATTAAAAAAATCAATAAAAAATAGATGAATGCATCAGAATTACTACAAGGAATAATTCCTGCATTGCTGTCACATGGATAATTTTTAAGAGAAGCTTCCATGTTGTTAAAACTAATAGAGAAGATACTTGGAAATCTTTAAGATGTCTTCTCTGCCGCATCAGAGTACTAAAGACAGAAAGAGTGAAACACAAAAGCAGAAAGTTAATCTTCAGGAAGACACAAGGTCACAAAGATAAACGGAAACATTTGCCTCTTTAATACATTCTTTCTGGTTCTGTTTTACGAGACATTGGTAAGATAGTTGGAAAGATATTTCAATATTCTTAATGGACAAGGGAAACACAGCAGAACAATAATGAGACAGTAAAAGTCTCTTGGCAGAAATCCATTTAGGGGGAAAAAAAAAAGGACAGGAGTCTGTGTATCTCATTTTTACTTAACTGCCACAGCTCTCCCAGTACTACTGCTCGTGATATTATAGTTTTTTTAAAGGCAGCTTTAGATCAGTATTACCTTAAAACGTAAAGAGCAAGACATCCTTTGAAAATTATCTTCTAATTATCCCAAGTTCAAAAGTTATACATCACCTTTAGTTATGCTCACAGAATTACATAATGGCCATTAGGATATATAATTTTTAATTTACTAAAATCCCTAAGTTCTATACTACTTTACTATTAAGCTACTTAAGTATCAAAGAAAACCCAGGTGATATTTTATCAGTAACACTGCTTTTATACAAATAATTCTGTATAACACACCTACGCATATATACCAATATAGACATAAATCTATATGGATACACAAACACATGGTTGTTCATGCAATATGAGTAGGTAACTATGTACATATACATATGTATATAATATTCAATTCTGTATGGATTTTTGTCAGATAGTGCCACTGATTTGTAACCTTAAACTTCCAAATAATTCTAAGGTCATAACATAGACAACAATCTTATACAAAAGACTCAGAGGGAAACAGCCCACATTTGGAATCACTGGCAATTCTCACAGTTGCCTGGCTTGGATGATACATTTTATGCCAGATGCTGAAATGGAAAGTGTAGGTGTCCTTGTAAACTATAAATCAGAGTTATCCAAGATAGATGGTACCACTGGGAAGATTTTAATTCTTTAAGGATTCAAAGGTCAAAAGTGTAAAAGACATTTCAAAATGATTTTATTTCCAGTCTAGCCTCTAAATTTGGATAAGTAAAAATAAAAATGTGTCTGCAAATGTAAAAAACAACCACATCAAAAAGGTGAACAAGATTTATAAGTTCTAATATTTGGAGATAATAATTATCTTTAAAACACTGTTAATATTTTAGTTAATATATCAAAGCCTGTGGTATGCAGAACTGTAGGACAAACTTCACCCCCCCAAATCCCCAAGTTCTATATATAATTCCCTCCCTTTATGTGTAAGTTGGGTTGTGAATATGATGAATTATCATTCCTCTATCATGTTGTCTTATATGGCAGGAAGGATTTTGCTGATGTAATTAAGGCTCCAAATCAGCTGCTTTTGGGTTAACCAAAAAGGAGACTATCCAGGGTAGGCGTGGCCTAACCTGGTAAGCCCTTCAAAAAAGTTAAGAGATTCAAAGCCAGAGAGACTTGACTGCTGGCCTCAAGGTAACAAACTGCAAGGCTATGGAGAGGGCCATGTGGCAGGGAACAGCAGGAGACCTCTAGGACCCAAGGATTGTCCCCAGCTGATAACCACAAAGACAGTAGGGACTTAACTCATGTAACTGCAAGGACCTGAATGCTTCTAGCCAACCAGCAAACAAGGAAGAAAATCGTATCCTCAGATGAAATCACAGCCCCAGCTGGCACCTTCATTTCAGTCTTCGAAGAACTTGAGCAGAGAACCCACTAACTAGTATGTGAACTCACTGACCCGTATAAACAGTGAGATAATAAATTCGTGTTGTTTTAAGTTGTGAACTTTGTGATAATTAGCAATAAAAGAAAAATACAATGTGCATTTCTAAACACAATAAAAAATCAACATATAAAATTAACTTTATGTGTAAAGGAAAGGAGTCTTAAGGTTTCTCCAAATTTAAAGGGAATGCCATACAAGGGGTAACAATGCAGAAAATACAAGTTGCATATTAAAGAAGACAGCATATATCTAAATATATTAAGAAAAGATAGCCTAGTTCAGGAACAAGACAAAGATGCCCACTCTCACCACTCCTATTCAACATCGTAGAAGTCCTGGCCAGAGCAATCAGACAAGAGAAAGAAATAAAAGGTATCAGAATTGGAAAGGAAGAAGGAAGAAGTAAAATAGTCTCTATTTGTAGATGATATGATTTTATATACACAGAAAATCCTAAAGACACAACCAAAAAAACATTAATTCTAATCAATGAATTCAGTAAAGTTACAGGAAACAAAATTAATGTACAAAAATCAATAGTGTTTCTATATACTAACAATAAGTTATCTGAAAAAGAAATAAAGAAAATGATCCTATAGCACCAAAACCAATAAAATACTTAGGAACAAACTTAATCAAGGAGTTTTCTATTCTAAAAATGGTAAGACATTGATGAAAGAAATCAAAGGAGGCACTAAAACAAATGGAAAAGTATCCTGTGTTCAGAGTGGGAAGAATTTTAAATTGTTAAAATGTCAATACTACCATAAGCCATCTAGAGATTCAAGGCAATCCCTATCAGGATTCCAATGGCTTTTTTTTTTTATGGAAAGAAAAAATAATTCTAAAACTTGTATAGAACCACAAAAGACCCCAAATAGCAAAAGCCTAAGCAATCCTAAGAAAGAATAACAAAGTGGCAGAGGCATCATACTTCTTGATTTCAAGCTATACTATAAAGCTATAGTAATCAAAACAGTATGGTAACCTGCGTTGGTGGTATAGTGGTGAGCATAGCAGCCTTCCAAAACAGTATGGTACTGTCATAAAAACAAACAGATCAATGAAGCAGAATTGACAGCCCAGAAATAAACCCAAGCATGTACAGTCAACTAAATACTGGACAAGGGAGCTAAAAATACTCAATGGAGAAAAAATAGTCTCCTCAATAAATGGTGCTGAGAAAAGTGGATATTCACATGTAAAAGAATGAAACTAGAATGAAACCATTAAAACCATGAAACTCCTTAAAAAAAAAAAATAGGAACAAACCTTGACATGGGTCTTGACAGCAATTGTTTTGACACCTAAAGCGTAAGCAGCAACAACAAAATAAACAAGGGTCACCATATTAAACTAAAAAGCTTCAGAAGAAATCATCAACAAAGCAAAAAGGCAACCTATGGAATGGGAAAAAAAAAAAACTGCAAACCATACACCTGATAAGGCATTAATATCCAAAATATATAAAGAACATATCTCAATAGCAAATAGTAATAATAATAACAATAATAATAATGATGCAATTAAAAAATGGGCAAAGACCTAAATAGACATTTGCCAAAGAAAATACATGAATGGCCAACAGGTACATGAAAAGATGCTCAGCAACACTAGTCATTAGAGAAATGCAAATCAAAATCACAATGAGATATTGCCTCATGCCTGTCAGAATAGCCATCATCAAAAAAACAAAAGATAACAAATGCTAGCATGGAACTCTTGTACAGTGTCAGTGGGACTGTAAACTGGTACAACCACTATGGAAAACAGTAAGGAGGATCCCTAAAAAATTAAAAATGGGACTACCATATGATCCAGCAATTTCACTTCCAGGAATATATCCACAAGAAATGAAAACACTAGGGGTGCCTGGGTGGCTCAGTTGGTTAAGCGACTGCCTTCGGCTCAGGTCATGATCCTGGAGTCCCGGGATCAAGTCCCGCATCAGGCTCCCTGCTCAGCAGGGAGTCTGCTTCTCCCTCTGACCCTCCTCCCTCTCATGTTCTCTGTCTCTCTCTCTCTCAAATAAATAAATAAAATCTTTAAAAAAAAAAAAAAGAAATGAAAACACTAGCTCAAAAAGATATCTGGCACCCCTATGTTCACAGCAGCATTATTTACAATACCCAAGACATGGAAACCACATAAATGACCACTGACAGATGAATGAAAAAAAGAAGTTGTCGTGTATATATATATACACACACACACATACAATAGAACATTATTCAGCCATTAAAAAAAAAAAAACAAGGAAAACCTGTCATTTGCAATAACAGGGATAAACCTTGAGGGCATTATAAGCTAGACAGAGAAAGGCAAACGTTGTGCTGTATAATTTTACTTATATGTGGAATTTAACACACACATACAGACTCATAAAAAAAGGTCAGATTTGTGGTCTCCAGAGACAGAGGGTGGGCAGAGGGGGGATTGGAGGAAGGTGGTCAGAGGTTACAACATAAATAAGTACTAGGATGGAATGTACAACATGATGACTCCAAATAATACTACTGAATGGAAAGTTGTTATAAGAGTAAATCCTAAGAGTTGTCATCATAAGACTTTTTATTGTATCTTTGAGATGACAGACACTAAACTTATTGTGGTAATCATTTCACAATATAACCATAATACTGTTCACCTTACACTTACAGTAATGTATGTTAATTATATCTCAATAAAACTAGGGGGAAAAAGAGCTTTAACTTATTATTTGGAATTGTGCCAAACTCTTGACACAAAATAGATATCCATTTAAATCAGTAATCCATATTTCACTAAAAAAAGTTTCCAAGTATAATGTTGACCTACTTTTTAGCCAGTGTGCTGTGGTATGAAAATCTTTTGGCAGATAGCAAACTTCTACATTTCCCCCTAAGAGATTTATTACATTGGGTTATATTGTATTTTATTGACATTTTAGCAGAATAAAAGTTTTTACAAATATAATGTTAAAGATATGCACTTTTTTCTTTTGTCTCAAACTGACTTTTTAAGAGGTAATTATAAATATAAGAAATTGTAAATAGTTCAATGAATAAACTATACGTTAGAAAAATGGGCTATGAATGACAGATGTTGGCAGGGATGCGGAGAAAGGGGAACCCTCCTACACTGTTGGTGAGAATGCAAGCTGGTGCAGCCACTCTGGAAAACAGTATGGAGGTTCCTCAAAAAGTTGAAAATAGAGCTACCATATGATCCAGCAACTGCACTACTGGGTATTTACCCCAAAGATACAAATGTAGGGATCTGAAGGGGTACATGCACCCCGATGTTTATAGCAGCAATGTCCACAATAGCCAAACTGCGGAAAGAGCCAAGATGTCCATCGACAGATGAATGGATAGAGAAGATGTGGTATATATATATATATGGAATATTATGCAGCCATCAAAAGGAATGAGATCTTGCCATTTGCAACGACGTGGATGGAACTGGAGGGTATTATGCTGAGCGAAATAAGTCAATCAGAGAAAGACATATATCATATGACCTCACTGATAGGAGGAATTCTTAATCTCAGGAAACAAAGTGAGGGTTACTGGAGTGGTGGGGGGTGGGAGGGATGGGGTGGCTGGGTGATAGACATTGGGGAGGGTATGTGCTATGGTGAGCACTGTGAATTGTGTAAGACTGTTGAATCACAGACCTGTACCTCTGAAACAAATAATACATTATATGTTTAAAAAAAAAAAAAGAAGAAGAAGAAGATAGCAGGAGGGGAAGAATGAAGGGGGGGAAATCAGAGGGGGAGACGAACCATGAGAGACTATGGACTCTGAGAAACAAACTGAGGGTTCTAGAGGGAAGGGGGGTGGGAGGATGGGTTAGCCTGGTGATGGGTATTAAAGAGGGCACGTTCTGCATGGAGCACTGGGTGTTATACGCAAACAATGAATCATGGAACACTACATCAAAAACTAATGATGTAGGGGCGCCTGGGTGGCTCAGTCGTTAAGCGTCTGCCTTCGGCTCAGGTCATGATCACAGGGTCCTGGGATCGAGCCCTGCATCGGGCTCCCTGCTCCGTGGGGAGCCTGCTTCTCCCTCTCCCACTCCCCCTGCTTATGTTCCCTCTCTTGCTGTGTCTCTCTCTGTCAAATAAATAAATAAAATCTTTAAAAAAAAACAAAAACAAACTAATGATGTAATGTATAGTGACTAACATAACATAATAAAAAAAAAGAATAAAAATTTAAAAATAAAATAAAATAAAGAAAAATGGGCTATGAAAATTTTAAATACATTTTAGCAATATTTCTATTGATACCTAAAAAAAAGAAAACAAAGCTTTTGTTTATACCTTTCTGAGATTTGTCTCTCGTCTTCTCTAACACTAAGTCTAAGTCTCTATCACCAAATTTGCTTCTTGATGTTCAAAGAGTGAAATAAACAGTATTAATAAGGCATACTGCAAAATGGAGCATCTATTGGTCCAATTTGGGGTATGATAAAGAAAATACGAAGTATACAAATCACAACTTGATAAACTGAAATTTTTAAGAGTCTATTTTCCTTTAAAATTCTGATTTCTGATGATAAAGAAGTAGATGATGAAAAATTCTAGATTTCCTTTTATCCTAAAACTCATCTGGGAAGTATTTCATCTGACCACAGCCTCAGGTATTCCTTTGTCACTAATTAGAGAAATACTGAATATTTCAACTATAAATTGCTTAATTATATTTGTCAGCTTGCTCTAAACCAATTAATTATTTACTTGTAAAAATCTTTGATGCAATGCTATCCAGAGGTTCATTTCTGGAATACAGACCAGGAGCTATATTTTCTCTTCTACCCCAATTAAGCTGAAGACTTGAGACAGTGAAATATACTGTTGTGATGCACTATGATTTACAATATTACTCACTATAAAGAAATGAATCATTTTCTTACAATTCAAGTATCTACTGCTGTCCTTTATAAAGCATTAAGTCACTGTCATGTTCCTTCATAAAAGAAGTTCCTATGACTTTTTTCTTAAAGTAGTCTCTTTTATAAAGAACAGCTTATAGCACAAATAAGAATGTTTAGACAAGAATTTTTGAAGTTCTTGGGGAAAAAAATACCTTTCCTGTATCAGCTCAGAACACCATCTTCTGTCTCGCCAGCATACCACTCAATATCTTAGCAACTCCCCGTAAGACCAGAATGAAACTGCAAGAAACAACCACCCATATTCACCTACTGGTCCCTGGAACAGAGAACATAGCAGAGGTAAAAAGAATCAACCTGGAATTGAAGGAAGGAAGGAAGAAAGGAAGGAAGGAAGGAAGGAAGGAAGGAAGGGAGGGAGGGAGGGAGGGAGGGAGGGAGGGAGGGAGGGAGGGAGGGAGGAAGAAAGGAGATAATCACCTTTTATGCACTCATTGACCACGTTTATTAATAGAGCTACTACTATGAGCCAGGCACCTCCCTAGAAACTGAAGGTGTCTACACCTTCTACAGCAGATATCTGTTGAGCATCTACTCTGTGCGGCCCACTGTCCTAAGCACTAGGGATTTGTGAGGTGACAAAACAAACTAAGATTTCTCCCTCTGAGAGCTTATATTCTGGATCACACAGGTTTAGTAAATCTTGGCAAACATCTTTACCATCAACAGGAAACTCAAGAAGGATTTAAAAAGAGGTCTTTCTTTTTTTTTTTTTCCTCCTTTCTCACCTCTCTTGAAAAGACTGATGGAGAAACAGGTGCTGGAAGGTTAGTTTAAAAGCTCCCGTTCTCTAGGTGAGAGATGATGGTACTTCACACTACAGGGAGAGAAATGGAAACAGAGCTGGGTGGAATATTTGAAAGTCATTTAAGAGAAAAATAAACTGAACTTGGTGACAGACTGAAGTGGGAGGTAAGGAGAGAGAAGTGTCAAAGAAGAGTCCTGGGCTCCAGCGTGCACGACTGGGCAGACAGGTGCTGAACTCAGGAAATGTGGGAGGAAGGTAGTCTGGGGAAGATAATGAATTTCTTTACAGGGGTGTTGAGCTAATCTGAATTCAGAATTAGAAGACAGCTCCAGACTAAAGATAAAACATTAGAAAACAAGCACACTGAAAGTAACTGAATCCACGGGCATGAATGACATCAACTACAAAGAGAGTATAAAGCAAAAAGGAAAAAAAAAAAAAGCCAGACCACAACTTTTAAAACTCCATCATGAAGGGCTAAGACAAAAGAATGACTCAGTTAAGAAGAATCAGAGCGTCCGGAGAGACAGGAAGGAAACAAGGCACGATGGGACTCAACAAACCAGTGGAGGAGTATTTTAAGGAGGAGGGTATGAAAAGCAGAGCCAAATGCAGCTGAGAGATCAAGTGGAGTGAGCACTGGAGGAAGCCCCCTGGATTTAATGATAGAGGTCATTCAAGAGCCATTTCTTGTGATGTTGGGAACAGGGTCAGGAGTGAGTGAGTGTCTGCAAAGAAAAAACAGAACCGGGACAGTAAGAAGGAAAAGGCAGGTGGGGGTGCAAGACTTAAGTCAGGAGGGTCTTCTTTCATCCCCTTACCTAAAACAGCAACACCCCTCTCTCCTCATTGTCCTTCTTTATTTATTATAAAGACATACATAAATGTCACCAGATATAAAAATAGTCTACTCATGTGAAACTTCTTAGTCAAACTTTCTTTTATGGACACTGGAATAACTTTCTGTTGTGGCCATTACGCTGAGACTATTCTAAGATCTGTAAGTCTGACAATATAACTTTCCACCTCTAGGAAGGCTCCAAGAGGATCTGGGAAATCTGACCCAGAATCTGGTGTATCTTGATGAGGTTGACTAAGGGCACCTACAGTAAAGGATAGGATCATGAAAGGCTTACACAATAATGTCTACTAGATAGGAAGGAAGAATGATATTACCAATTCTCTAAAGAACTACTTCAGTTCTATCTAAGTACAATAAATTGCTCTATAAACATGTAATTTACTAGCAATCACTTTTAAAAACTTTTAGAAAGTTTCCTAAGTAATCTTTTACATGATAGATACCTTCAAATTTTAGTCAGAAGCCCTAAGGATACTTTGAGAGTATAGTTATCAATCTATAACAGCACATTACTATTCATTACCAAACAGAATCTGTTGTTCTGAATGGATCTTACTATATCTACTGGGTCAGTTGATAAAAAAAATTCCTTGAAAATGTCAACTGATGGCAAGAGCCATTTAAAAGGGAACTGAGTTCATCACCACAATAAATATAAAAACACAGACAAATTTTTCCTCCCCCACTGGTCTAAGAAATCCGAATCTGCTAAAGATGCAGATCACAGGGCTTCTTCTATAAAGCACTCTGATCTTGCCCTAGTTTTCTCAAGTGGTGAAAGGACAGGAGTATTCTTCCAAGGCAAATGTTATGGGCTCAGGCATGCCTTGGCAATGGGCTAGGGACAGCAACGTCTAGGTGTGGAGGAACAATAGCAAAGAAAGAAAACTAGACTGGAAAAGAGCAAAAAACTCTAGAAGAGAATCAAAACCCCAAATCATCAACCTCTCAATCAGGGGCAAGACTTGATAACTGAAACTGTTTTTTATCTGCCTTCAGCTGGTATTTGCCCAATGAAGATTTGCTTTCTTTGCTTCCTACTATAAGTATTTAAACAACTCTTGCACTTAAAGTTTAAGCCAAGAATTGTATATTAGTTGTCTCTCTTATAAGGACAATTTACATTGGCTTTTATATGTCTCATCTTGATGGTTATTTTATAAATTTTGCATTTGTGTGTTTGCATTTCTTTTTAAAATTAAAACCACAAATTTTTTATTTATTATTATTTTTTTTATTTTTATTTTTTAGTGTTCATTAATTTGCAAAGACGGTACTAGTGTTGGGAAGTCCCTAAAACAAGCAATCAGATAACGGGTTAGAAGTGAGTCACTCTCACCATGGGACTTTAAACAGAGTCAGCTCGATAGCATTCTGTGATAATAAAAATATTACCTCCCTGTCATGTAGTATTTTTATAATTTAGCAAGCAATCTTAAAACTGCCTCCGTCTTATGGATGAGGCAACTAAGACTAAGAGAAGTTAAGTGGCAAGAGAGCTGACCCGCTGACACCACGCTCGCACCAGAGAGCAGGGTTCCTAGCTACTGCCAGAGAACCAGTGAGCACCTTGATCAGAAAATCTGTGAAGGCTTAGTGATGGAAGACAAAGTGTGTATGCACCAACATCTCTCTCGGCAGAAGGTCAAGGGTTTTCATCTGACTTTTCAAAGGAGTACTGTGATATAAAAATCTTTAAGTGCCACTAAAGGAAAACACATGAAATTTTGCATCAGATAAACCCTAATTTCAAACATCAGTTCTTCTATTTACTAGTAATGATGGTTATCTTCTCTAAGTGTCAAATTTAGCCCCAGAATCCTTTTAAACAGTAAATATGGTAATGCATATAGCATGTAATGTTGTTTTTAAGAACGCCTTACAATAACTCCATGTAGCAGAGATTACTAGTTGTGCTCCTGTATCTGTTGAGAGACTGAATTTACAGACAATGCCCAGATCATATAAAAACAGAACTTTGATCCACAACCTTCAGCAACCTGACCAGAAAACCAAACTTTTATCCATAACAAACGACCCAGGATGCCAGCCCACCATGTCTGGTGTGCAGGAAGCCAGACTGCCATCTCTAGCAACAATCTAAGAAGCTAAGCAATAACTCTGTATCAATCAGCCCCAAATGCCCAGAACTTGATGAATACCCGACAGCTTCCCTAATTGGTCCAACTTAGGACCAATCAGAAAAAGCCAGGTGAGATGCCCCACTTCTAAGCAGCTCATGTAAAGCTTCTTCGTGCCAACAGCCTCTAATCAGGTCATACCTAAAGGCTTATTTTTCCCATTATAAAGATTTCCTATTCCTCTGCCTGCCTGTGAATCTCTGTCAAAATGTTAATGACAATGCTTGACTCCCTTGCTATAGGAAGCTCAGAGTAAAGAGCCTTGCTTTTCTCATTTAGTTGGTCTTCACTGATTTCCACCCTGTTCAACATGTCTTCCTGAGTAACAGAAGTTCAGATGGCACATGACCAGCCAAATGATGACTATATATTCCAGCCTCCCTTGCAGCTACACATGTTCATAAGACTAAATTCTGGCCGAAGTGATGAAGCTAAGAATGTTGTGTGGCAGTATCCAGGAACGTGCCTCAAGATACAGCCACCAAGTGCCCTCTGTCCCTTCCTGCCTCAGAGAGGTGACTTGATCAGCTGCAAATAGGCTTGGTTTCTGAGAATTTGATAGATCAGAGCTGGCATATCAGCTCCAGAATTTTATGTAACAGAGAAATATAATTAGTAACAATAATAATATATCAGTAGCTTCCATTTGCATAGCCTTATTATGTGTGAGACAGGTCTTAGGTCTTAATAAATGTCAAATAATTAATCATTTACAACAATCCTATGAAGTAGGTTCTATTATTATTTTGTTTTTGAGAAACTGTCATACACAGAAGTAACCTAAGGACAAGCAGTTTTTAGAACACTCTAATTTGGGGGTTTCTATAACTTGTAGCTGAACTTAAACCCAATTAATATGCTGTTGGAAAAGAAAGTTAAATAAACTTTAAAGTGGTTGAATTAGGGTTTGATGTGCAAGGTCTGAATGCAAAGCCCACTTTATTCTTTGATGAATCCCTCCCAGAAACAGGTCAGGATTCTCTAGAATCTCTTTCTGTCCCCCTCTGCCTGATGTCCAGAGATACAGGATCAAGGGTGGTCTGCTCAGAAAAATCAAGTTGCAAAATTTGACCTTCAGCTTATAGAAGACAAATCTGTTGGTCTATTTCCAAGTTGGTTTCAGTGTCCACACATCTCAGCTGAACAGAGTGAGCTTTACCAAGTAAACCAGTTTCATAATCATAATTATCACTACTGTCTATCATTCATTACATATCTACCATATTTTAAAGCATTTCACCGAGGTCTTTAAAATATCTAATATACCTATATGTTTAGAGAGCAATTCTATCAGAAAAAAATAAATACTTAGTTTAAAAAAAGCAAAACAAAACCTTACCTTTATCATTCTGGACAGATCACCAGCATCAGCTAATTCCAAAACTATGTTAAGTTCATTATCTTCAATGAATGATGCATAATATTTAATTACATTTGGATGGTTGAGTTGCTGATGGAAAAAAACACACACACACACACAAAAACAGACACCAGAAAGTTTTCTTATTGTAAATTCCCAGGAATCACTTACAGTTTCTTAACTTAAAAATAAACTTAGTTACTGCGTTTCATTTTTAAGTTACAGAAATCTTAACATGACAGTGTATTTTTCTTTAGTGAATTTTAAAACAAGTATTGAAATACCAGATACAAATTAATTTTATTTTAATACTCTCTATTAGAAATAGAGTAAATTACAGTTAAATTTTTTTAAAGTATGTATTGCTATGTCCAATAAATATATTAACATAAATGAATGGCAGAATTACAGCACCAATTGCTAAAAATTATATTCTTCAAAATGGGAACTGTCATTAAGGGCACTCAATGGTAAATAAAGTATTCCTTTTACTCCTATTTTGAAGGTGGCCTGATCCTCATATAACTGCAGCCAGTGGTTTAAAACAAAACAAAATGAAAGGACATATTCTACCTAAACATATATTCTACCTAAACACAGCTTTTACATCAAATATTATAAAACATACTGAGTTTACCTATGGGGTTGATGCGTTAAGTGATCCTAAGAAAAATTTCACCTTATAGAAATATATGCATCAGTCTCTACACACTGACAATCCTTTTGTACAATTTGCTTTCTGTTCAATCTTTAAACAAGTTAACATAAGACAAATAGTTTCTCAAAGAAAATTATTCAAGAATTCTCCCAGAGGGTATATACATGATTTTCTTCTTTTCTTTCTACTTAAAGATTTTTCTTCTACATATTCTATGATAATATATTATTTCTCTAATAGCTATTTATATATATTTTTAAAGCAGTTACTTCATGGCCCAGGAAATAACTACAACTAACAGAACAGATGGAAAACATGGTTCACTTTGATCTTACTCTTATCTTTTTTTGATAAATTGGATTCATTTTAGGCACAAACAAAAATGTACGGCATATAAAACATCTAAGTCTTATCTAACAGTTAAAAATATAACATAAGCTACAACACTCCTCAAAGGAAATTTTACTAGAATAAAAGCAGTGCAGAGATAACTGAAATTTCAGTCATATTCTTTGAGTGGATGAAAAACTGAAAAGCTAATTCTGACATACTCTTTACATCAGCCTTTCTAAATCTGGAAAAAAGATACAGAAATAATATAAAAAGCATGTGCCCATTTGGATCAGTCCACATTCTCAATATATTACATCTTGAGATAATACTAATATTCATTTATGTTACTTAAGCTTTAGAATATGTCTAATTGGGACAGTCAAGAAAAAAATTTCTTCAATGTTCTTTGCCAATTTTATCTATTTCCTAGTTTGAAAGGCAGGGGAGGGGAGCTAATCCTACCAAATGACCTGATTAAATTATTTTACAATGAATTCAAAAAATAACTACATTCTTCCATATACTGAGATACATATTTGTATAATGTTGCTTAAAACCAGTCTGACAGGGGCGCCTGGGTGGCTCAGTCGTTAAGCGTCTGCCTTCGGCTCAGGTCATGATCCCAGGGTCCTGGGATCGAGCCCCGCATCGGGCTCCCTGCTCGGCGGGAGGCCTGCTTCTCCCTCTCCCACTCCCCCTGCTTGTGTTCCCTCTCTCGCTGTGTCTCTGTCTGTCAAAAAATAAATAAAATCTTTAAAAGAAAAAAAAAGTGTGACATAAGTTTTAAAAATCTTTTTGCTTGTAAGTGTAATATTTTCATAAATCACTTTTATCAACATGCTCATCTATATTCAAAATAGTCAATAGTTCATTTATTTACCTTAAGGAGATCTATTTCTTTGATACAATCAGCACGTGCTTTGGCATCCATTAAATCAAATATCTAAAAAGAGAATCCAGAATTATTTAATAAAATAATAATCTATGGTTCAAGACACCATGTAAATGCATTATAATAGTTTACAAATAGTTATACACATACTAAGAAATTTTCTTCTCAATTAGCTTTTTAGGAGCTATGAAGAACTATAGGTATTTTATCTCATGTTACCTCTAGAGTTTACATTTTTCCTTCCAAAGGCAGTCAGTATTAAAAATGAGAAAAGAGGGACTCCTGGGTGGCTCAGTAAGTTAAATGTCTGCCTTCAGCTCAGGTCATGATCTAGGGGTCCTGGGATTGAGCTCTAGGTTGGGCTCCCTGCTCAGTGAGAAGCCTGCTTCTCCCTCTCCCTCTGCCCCTACCCCTACTCCAGCTTTTTCTCTCTCAAATAAATAAATAAAATCTTTTTAAAAAATGAGAAAAAAAGAACTGCTAGATATTTCAAGTCTTAGGTTCAAATGAAACAGAATGGATACTGTGGTCATAATATAATAAAATGAGAGTTAATACATATTTAACAATTAATATGTGCTAAACATATTGCATTAACTACCTCATTTAATTGTCATTTAATCCTTAGGAAGACAACAACATTAGTATTCCCATTTTACAGATGAGACAAAGCAGGTTTAGAAAGCTTAAGAAACTGACAAAAGGTCACATAGCTAATTAATGGAGCAGCCAGAATTCACTCTCAGAGTTATCCAACTATATCCCAAGCTCTGAACCATTATCTATACAATCAAATCATGTCTAAAAGGTCTAATGTACACCTTGACAGGGATGATAGCACTTCAAGGAGATAAAAACTGGTTCTTTGGAAAGAGGAGAGAGAGAGTCTCACCCTTATTAAGGATAAAGCACAGATACACATACAACATATAAACAGATATAGTCTTATCTGTGGAATTAAAATTTCATAAGGGAGCGGGGTAATTAGGAAAAAAATATCTAAGAAGGTTCCTTAGGGTGATAATGAAGAAAAGGTTGAGAAATATTGGTCTAATGTGAAAAATATTTTAAAAAAAAAGATAATTTAATCAAAAGGATATTTAGGATGTCTCTGAAAACAATTCAATGTATAGAAAATAAACAATAAATAAAAAATCAATATGCTAAATATTATAGAAAATATCTAGATAAGTCACTACTATGAACTGATTAAAACCCTAGTCACACAACAACTTTAATGACATTTATAGTCATCAATTCACCAAGTCTTTCTGATTCAGACAGCCAATATGTTCCAGGAAAAGTAGCTGTGTAACTTGAAAGGAGGGCATGATCCAAGTCTTTTTGACTCGAGAAGAAATTACTGAACACCCACCAGAGGGTGTAGCCTCTTTACATACAGATGTTGCTATAATCTTCCCCATATTCTTATAAAGTAGGTAGTACTGGCTCCAATTTAGAATGAGGACTCAGGCTCAGAGAAGCTAAACATATGCTTATGGTCATAAAATTAGTAAGTGACAGAACAAAGACTTGGATCCAGATCATTCTAGCTCCAGAGTCTGCATTTTCTTCAATGTCCCAGGCTGTTGTGAAGTCTAACACATATACAACTAGCTAATAAGTACTAAGATACATGTATGCACAAAGTGCAGTATGAGAAATCTAAAGAAGGAATCCCCATGTGAGGAGTGGGTAAAGCTGAACTTTGAAGAAATTGTAAAATCTTCTAGCCGGAAACAACAGATACCTAAGGCATAAAAGGAAATACAGAACATGGGGATATAATTACAATCTGTAATATGCAACTTTTGCTCGATAACATTCTTAATATCCAAACATAGATGTAGTTCTAATCCTCCCCTTATTAAAAAAAATAAGAAAAGTATAAATAAAATTTTTAAACAAAAAAAATCCACTAACTCACTTCCTTAAAGAACTCTAGCTTAAAAAAAAAAAAAAGAATTTTAGCGTTTGCTCACTCCCTTCCATTTCTTGTACAAATGTATGTGTGTCAGAAAGTGAAAATAGCAGCAGGGTGCAATATGGTATATGCGTTTTCACCTAACACTACAGCAAAATACTCCTCCTATTTCTATGCAGTCTTCAACTTTATTTTATTTATTTATTTAATTTTCTAATGAAAATTTTGAGTATCATTTGTTTTTCAAGTTTTAATGTGAAACAGCTGAGAACTGCATAACGTTAAGATTTGAAAAAAATACAGAATCCTATCCTATTTAACGGGCTTAAAAAAAAGATTGATTGATTGATTGATTGATTGATTGATTTATTCATTTATTTGAGAGAGCGAGAGTACATGGGTATGTGTGAAAGGGGGGAGGGGCAGAAGGAGAGAGAGAATCTCAAGCAGACTCCCAGCTGAACATGGAACCTGATGCAGGGCTCGATCCCAAGACCCCGAGATCACGACCTAAGCCGAAACCAAGAGTTGGACCCACACTCAACTAAGCCACCCAGGCGCCCCTCCCTTTACTGGTTTACAAAGAAAGTGAGATAAACAAGGTGGCATCAAATTTCCTCCCACTTCATTCAAATACTAGAAAAGGAAATGTGTGTGCTAGTACATGTATTAGAGAGCGTGGCTTCACTTTTCCCCATTAGTAGTACTTCCAACCAATTTGACCATAATCAACTTGCATTGACTACTATGATTTCAGAACAGAATGAGGAAGGAAGGAAAGAAGGAAAGAAAGGAAGAAAGAAAGAAAGGGCTATGAGTGACAAATCACCATCACAAATGTTACATAAAGTATCTACTAAGAAATTTTTTGCAAACAGCAAGCCCTCATATATATCAAACTTTGGTAATATATTAGCTACAAATGGATACTAATTGTAGGGGTAAAAAAAAGAACAGCAATGACCAGCACTAAAGCACAAACAGTGTAACACTATCTACTGAAGGAAAAACCTCATGTAAACACAAACCTCTTCAAGAGCATCACAGTTTTATTCTATACGGAGATGATTAACATAAATAACATAACTTGTCCATGTTCTTGCTTTCTTTTATTCATAAAACCACGCTGTCAACTTGTTATTAGATTTTATTATAGATACAAATAAGAAAACAAGCTTGCATGCTGTCAGATGCAGAATGAAGACTGGAACACAGGACACGAACACACAATCTAAAAAGTACTGCTTGTACAAAGTGATGTTAGAACCTCAACAAGGTGGAGTATGGCTGGCAGGGATTATATATGCAGACTTTATATATGCAGGAAAGTATAATACACTTCAGAAAGATTTCTTACAGAAATAAGTAAAATCAAAAGATCATTACTTTAAAGGAGTAAGTCTTACACCTAGCAATTTCATATAGAAAAGCCGCTCATTCCCCAAATTGCCAAATGATGCTGGAAAAACTGACATTACTAATGTAATATGTTAAATAATAACAAATATTAATGTAAACAAAATTTTGAGCTTGATATTAGTTACAGTTTTGAAATACACACACACACACACAATTTATGCTTAAAAATCAAAGTGGCAAGAGAAATAACAGATTCCCTCCAACTCATGAATGTTGATGCTATTCTCAGGACCTACTAGTCACAATGGACTTGAGATAATTCAAAGAAATGCAGGGAAGTACAAAATTTTAAATGTCTTTCACCTTGAAGGAATTCCTGAAAACTTTTTAAGGAGAAAAAGAAAGGATAATTCTGGTACTAGTGACTAAAATGAAGAAAATCACAAACTTGGAGACATGTATAAATTTAATCTCCCAATAATCAATGTCTCTATGATGGGAAAAGTATTTAAAAAGCAAAAGCTAGTGAATGAGATGAGAAAAAGATGTGTACAAGAGCTTTAGGAAACCCTAACTAGACACAAAATACTAAGATAGAAGTGTGCTCCATAGAAATCATGAATTTCCGGGGTGCCCGGGTGGCTCAGTTGGTTAAGTGTCTGCCTTCAGCTCAGGTCATGATCCCAGGGTCCTGGGACCAAGCCCTGCATTAGGTTCCTTGCTCAGCAGGGAGTCAGCTTCTGCTTCTCCCTCTGCTCCCCGAGCTCATACTCTCACTCTTTTGCTCGTGCTTTCTCTCTCGAATAAATAAATAAAATCTTTTTTAAAAAATCTAACTCAACTTAAGTAATTTAGTATTACAAATTAACTTTTATTTTTAACTGAATTCTCAGTAATAGCAAAATCTCTCCTTTGTTACTGAGAGATAAGTACTGCTGGCACATTTGAGGCAAAACTAAATTCTGAACCAAATACATTTATAAATACATTTAATTTGGAATTAGCAGTACCTTATCTTTTGTTCTTAGCGAGCAAGTTAAGACAAAATAAAAACTGGATCTTTAGATTAAATCATTCCCAGACACAGATTCAAGACTGATTTCATGAGCAAGAAAAGACAACACATAAGGAAAAAAAAATTTGGATTTTGTAAAAATATTTTTCTTAGAATATTTACAAGCTTATCTTCAGAAGGCATCTTTCTGGGCTCTACCAAAGTTTCTTTGGGTCTTTAACCTTACTGTATACTTGGTAAGAGCAAAGTTAATAACAGCATTTAGGCAAGTGTTGGCTAATAAGTTCTTGGTACTTTCTGAATCATTTTAAAAGTTTCCTTTTGTCATCTCTAAATTCTTCCAAAAAATTACTCATGACTAATGAAACTGAAAGGATATCTTTAAGAGGAAAAAGAGGCCTTTAAGGAAATGTCCTTGAAAAGGCATAGGTCAGTCTGTTAGAAGAAAAAAACACTTAAAATGTAGAAATGATAGTACTTAAAAATGTATACTAGAAAGTTTGAAATGAAAATCTTAACCAAATTATCTCCTGGGCCTCCCCAGCTTTATAGAGCCAGAATAGATGAACTGAGCAACTTGTCCCTAAATTGAGTCCCTGTATTCCATGTGACAAACCTCAGTCCCCCCTGGATTATGCCATTCTTCATCCCAGTGTTCTTGCCCCTCTTGACCCGGTGCCCAAATGATGCTTTCATCCCTTTATTCCAACTGACCAGTGCCTGGAGAGACGGTCCCCTAACCATTGTTGGAGTGAGGGGGAGGAGCTTTAAAAAATGTTTTTGCTACCAGCCTGCAAATTTCTGGTTCTCCTACTTGCTGACTGGTAGGCAGACTTTCCCTTATAGAGCCTCTCTTTTTTATTTGAAGGGATAGAGGATGGGTGAGGGGGGTGGAAAATCCATAGCAGAAGGGCTGTGATATCTTCTAGATATAAATCACAATCACTGAAAGAGTTACGTCCAAATAACTAAAGTCTCTACCACCAGCACTTCTACTGACTAAATCCAGAGGCACTCTAAAGGGTGGAAAGATTGGGCTGGAGTGGGCTGGGGGGCAGAACTTAAGCAAGGTGAGTACAGGAAAGTTCTACATGAGTGCCAGAAACCTTGCTCCCTTTACAACGCCAAGGCCTGCAATCTAGCTTCTGTCCGCCTTCCTCTCTTAATAGATCATGTCTGAACTGCAAATGACAAGACAGGCCTCGATTTCTTTCTTGTGGATTCCTTAAGGTCCTGGCAAATGATGGGTTGGAGCCAGGTATCAGTGTGTGGCATTCATTATTCTTTAACTTTTAAAAAACTTTTGTTTCCAAGGAAATGCCTTTTAACTCAACAGGCTAGAGGTAATCTGACTTCCAAGTACATCAGGGAGCCCTGTTCAATAGGCTTCCCTGTAATTAAAAAAAAAGAAAAAAGGAAAAAAATCTCTAAAAATTATCATAGGAAATGCACTTTCGTTTAGATTTTATGAGCGCTTAAAGCTCAGCAAAGCTTAGTCAGGGCTTCTACCGATTAAGAAGCCACCCTACAGAGGTATATTGGAAGCTGTGAGTGAGAATGTGGCTAGAGAGAAGCAAAAGATCCAAAATTAAAACTGTGAGACATAACCCAAAAAGAGTAAGGAAAAGAGGAGTGATTCAAGGGGACGGAAAAGAGAAGTGATTGAAGGTCACAGAAGAGGGATACCAGCGAGGGAGGAGAATCAAGCACATGGAATCCCAGAAAACACAAGAGGCAAGCCTTCAGAAGCTGCAGGCAGGTGCTGAAGCAATAGGTTGTATAGTGGCGTCTGTGAGAAAGTCAGATGATGACATCATAAGCAGAGATGGGAGGCTGATGTGGGAGAAACGGGCAAATGGCGAAAATGTCTCAAAGGAAAACAGAAAAGGAATACTCCTTCCAGAGCACAGGTAGAGTTAAGAGAAGAAGAATCAGAACAGTTATGTGATTGTGAAAACACAATGGACACAAAGACTGTTTCTGTCAAAGAGGAGATGGCCTTCTCCTTTGAACGTGAATGCATTCTGGTAGAGGCTGAGGCTTCCAGGTAGTAGTTTTTAACTTCCACTGTGGACATTATAACCACATATCTGCTGATTTGGGGTTCTTTTTATACTGTTGTTAAAATATATGCAAGTGGGAAGTGTAAGAGAGTGCACGTCCAAGGAAACTACAACAAGAACTCCAAGACATACCCTGAACCCTTCTGTGCTATTGGACACGGAACGATTACATTTGAATACAGAAATGAAGAAATACACAGTGGAGATTAACCATGACTGGGGATTAGCAACACAGGGAGAGATTCTAAAGTAGAGGCATCTGCATTGCTCAAATCACTGACAAAGGTCCAACAAAGTGAACAACTTTTGAAATCAGACCTTAAATAAGAGGTCTAGAGAATATGGAATAGTGTGTCCCTGGTAATCAAGATGAGGTCAAAGAACAAGTTTCACTAGAAAGAGGGAATAGGAGAAAAAAAAAAGAAAGAAAGAGGGAATAGGAGAGAATTGGGAATTTAATCAGAGAGGGAATTTTGAGAGTTTGAGGTAGAATCAGTAAAGTGTAGGGTGTAGGGTATGTCCTGATGATGGACTGAGAGAGCTGAGTACCATGGAGTGAGGCATGTGAGAAACTATGAGGCCTGGTCTCAAGAGAGTCAACATAGTACCAAGCAATGGGCGGAGGAAAAATGAGAGCAAGGGGCTAAAAACATTAAAAAAGAAAGGAAGGAAAAGTACTTTAGACAGGCAGACAATGGACCAAGATGGGAAGAAAGCATTTAACTTGATGACACTAGTTTCAAAGATGGAGGAATGACAGATGGTTGGGTGTAGAATGTGGTCTGAAGTGGCAGGGAAAGCAACCCTAATGAAGACGATTCCACTGTACTGCAAGTCAGGAAGGAGAAGCATATGACATTGGAGAGGGTTGTGAGGAAAGAGTAAATGTCGAAGGAAAAGCAAGATTCATCTAAAGAACAAGAACTAAAGAACTATTTGTGGAAAAAAGGTCAAACGCACTACCTCTTAAAACTTGCCTCCTATGTGAAAGCTATCATATGACTCTATTTGCTTTTATACATTCTTTTATAGCTTTAATGTTTACAAAGTTTTAGAAATCTCTTATTTTGTAATTTTTGTTTATATTGACAATAACATTATTTATTTAATAGCTAAACATTTTTCAATTAATAATGTTTGGTCTTATTACTGCTGTGTGCTGAAGAGGGTGAATCCATGTTCTACAAAACAGTCTGTGCAGTCTTTAAAAAATACATCAGACTTTATCATCACCTGCTTAAGCTCCTCCAATAGCTATTCATTACCCTTAGAACAACGTATAACACATAAATAGTATATAGACCTCTCCTCATGGCCTACAAGCAAAACTCTCAAATTCTGGGTAACCCCATGTTACTTCTCTTCCTCACTCCATTTATGGGGGTCACAGCAATGTGTTTTTAGTAAATTCTATGTCAATCCTATTGTTCAAGGCTGTTCTCTATACCTGGAATCCTCTTCTTCCTGCTGTTGAGACGGCTGACTCCTTTTCCTCCACTTCAGCTTAAATTTCACATCTGCAGAGAAGCCTTTGCTATTTTTAAATACTAGATCTAAAAAGTCCTCCCCCCACCCCACCCAACCTGTCTCTCTTGTCACATGATAGCCACTTCCTTCTTGGCTATAATTATTGGACTTACTGTCTATTCCCCCCACCAAAAATGTTGAATTCAATTGTTGTATCTCAGTGTCCAGTACACTGTCTGCCACACAGTAGGTCCTCAGTAAATATTAAATGAGCATATCAAAAATCTTCAACAGCATAAATAAAAAGTTACTTCAACTATATTTATTCACTGAGCTTGGCCACTAGAAGAATTCACCATTTAAAATTTTTAAGATAAACCCACATAATCAAAACTTGTATTAGCATAATAACAACCCTGAGGCACCATAAGATGCTAAAGAAAAAAACAATGTGAAACATCAAAAAAGGACAAAGGACTAAATTATTTCATCGATGTCCTTTGTCTCACTTAAATATTTTAATGTTGATAATCTATTTATGCCATGTGTGGTAATTCATTATAACCCTAAAATGTTGTTAACTAAAATGTCCTATTCTCTAGACCTTCAATAAAACTAAAAATTTTCTCCATTTCTTATATGCCTAAGAAATGCCTAAAATAAAATTGCAAGTACAATAAATAAAATTAAGAAGCTTTCATTTTAAAGATAAAAGTCTATGTCTCCTAAACAAACTAACATCAATTACTAAATTATTCTCCAATTAAAAAATATATACATAATGTATAGATTATTCTTACAAGTGCTTCCTACTTTTCATTTGTCCAAATAACTATAGGAAGGTCTAAGGAAAGGAAATCTATAAAGATTAAATAATGAAGCTGATAAAAACTGCAGGATGAATTCAGTAATCACAGTGAACACTGAAATAGAGACTGGATATACAGTTGTAGAGATTATGAATGTATTCTAATCTGTATGTATTATGGAAGAAGCTATCATTGCTCACAAATTTCTAAATGCATGCAATCCCAATTTCTAATACAGGAATACATGCAGAATCTAGAAACTAAAATCAACATATGTTAAAAAAAAGCAAGTTAAACTCAATATACTTTAAAAAGTGATTTTCTTGATGAATGTTTTATTACAATAATCAAAAAGAAGTAAAGGAATAAACATCAAAGAATATTTGTCCCTTCAGAAAGTTGTTTTGAGATAACCTGTGTATCAAAAGGGTGAATTTGAACAAAATACATTATCACCTTGTCTTTGTTAGTACTATACAAAAGTACTTTTTTCCATTCTAATAAATGTCTCTGATAATGAATGTTCCATAGGAAAACAGTATTATCTGGACATATAATTTAAGACTAGGCAAAGAAAACTAAAGATCAAAATATTTCACCTACTACCAGAAAATTAGGGTAACAAAGATCAAAGAATTGAGACATAGTGAGACCCAAAATTCATATTATAGTACCATGTCATAAGACTGATAAATTAAAAATCAATTCTAATTACAGAGCTCTAATCAATGAACTAAGCATAATAAAATAGCGATTACATGTACCAGATCAAAACAATTCTTTGACAGTCTTCCAACACAAAGAATTGAGCTTCTGAGACCCAGATCACATCCTTTGTGAAGACTTATCCCAATCTCCCTCTCACCCATGTTCCTGGAGACTGCTCTCATTACAGTGCCTATCTTGTGATTTCAGACGTGTCTCTGTTGCACTTCTATTGGAATCCCATGAGTCCTGTTATTTGTTTACCTTAGTATTCCCAAAGCCTTCCACACTGACCACTGAACATAAGGTGATCCATATTATTAACACGAGGTGGAATGAGTGAATGAGCAGTAAGAAGGGAAGTGTCAAAGAAGGGAAACAGGGAGAGACAGAAGCAAAAGTGGTTCAGGGGATTTCAAAAATGTCACATCAGTTAAAGCACCATCTTAATTTTGGAAAACGAATCATGACAAGATGTGGGTACATTTTCGAAAAGATTGGTTAATGTTGCTATATACTGTAGGCTCTCAGATCTCTTTATGAGATCATGCATTCAGGACACACACTCTTTTTTTCACACACAGCTAACAGGCAAACCTATAGGAAAGTCACTAGAACTTAGGACACTTTTTTTTTTTTAAAGGTCTTGAAAAAATGAAATTTGATGGTGTGGGACAAAGTCAAGAAATGCCTTGAAAACTAAGCTGAGGAATCTGGATGGTAATTCTAAGGTATCTCCTTAATGATATGTAAGCAGACAAATGAACTGTAAAAGCAGCACTTCAACCGATGAACCCAAGCACAGTATTCAGGAAAGATTCCAGAAGAGCCGGGAACAGTAATACAGATCTTCAGACAAGAAACAAGATGCATGAGGAAATCCAGTATTTGATTCTTTATGAATTTTTTGAAGAAGGGCTAAGGTTCTTCAGAAAGGAAGACAGTCTGGTTAACAATATTTTTAAACATTTTCATTTTAAGCTACAGAGATTTTTTTTTTTTTTTTAAGGAAGAAGAAGCACAGGATTCATTGTTCAGCACAAGTGTAATACATCACAAAAATCAATAACATATCTGAAATGCAAACACATTTCTCCTCACGAAGGTTTAAGACACCATTCCCTAATTAAATAAGCTATGAATATCTTTACAACATCTCTCTCTTCTATAAAGAAGCTACATTTAAACTGGAAGATGCCACAATATTAAACTTTATAAAGCAGAGAAGAACGGTCTAATCCATGAGGACAAACTGACTCCACACAGCAGGAGACGGTTATCTGAGGCTTATCACAGTGCAAAATGGGAGCAGTTAGAAGGGCATCAGATACTGAATGGAAATAGGATTGCCCAAATTAACTCACATCCTTTCAAATTTCCAATCAAAAGGAAGAAAAATTCAGATGGAATGGAGCCCTGTCTCTTTCTCTACACTCAGAATCAGTTGGAAGGTGGAGAAGGAAGCTGAGAAGCCTGCAGACCTCCAAGTAATTTCTCAATCCATCTATCCTCTGGCATTCGCCACCTGCGGCCAATAAGCAGCTGACTTCTTTCTAGTCCGTTCTGTGTGCTTGGTTTGTAATTTTACTTTTAAAAGAATGAATTTTGGGCGCCTGGGTGGCTCAGTTGGTTAAGCGACTGCCTTCGGCTCAGGTCATGATCCTGGAGTCCTGGGATCGAGTCCCGCATCGGGCTCCCTGCTCGGCAGGGAGTCTGCTTCTCCCTCTCCCACTCCCCGTTTGTGTTCCCTCTCTCGCTGTGTCTTTCTCTGTCAAATAAATAAATAAAATCTTTAAAAAAAAAAAAAAAAGAATGAATTTTGAGGATTATTACTCTACTCGAGGATCCATAGTGAATCCTTACTTTCCTATTCTTCAAATTCCTGTTCCTGGCTTCAGTGCTCTCCAGAATCTGGTCTCACACTGACTCTCATGTGACATGCAAGCATTTCTCCAACCTATGTTCCGATTCCACCAACGGCTCAAAATGACATCTACATTCTGTAAACTCCTATTTAAATCAGGAATCCATGCCACAAGGCTTAACATTTAATTGTTCTACAAAGACTCTTTTTCCTCTCAAATGCAGGAATAATATGACTAGCTTCCTTTTTATTCCCCTCAGTGCCTAGTAATGCAGAGTAGAAATTTCATAAATACATTTGAAAAATGGAGCAGAGTTCTTTTGTAAGGGAATCATCCTTCCAAAAGTCATCTGCTTCATGAACATTAATATCTGCATTCTATATTATATTTTCTTAAGCTGTAAGTGGCATATTAAATGAGAGAAGACTGCTACTCTTATATGCTGCTGGTGAGAAAGTCAACCGGTGCAACTATGGAAAATAACTTGCTCTTAAACTTGTCGAACCAACCATGCACATCCCCTGTGGTTCATCATTTCCATTCTTAGGCCCAGACAAAAGAGAAATGCTTGCATGTCACATGAGATGCTTGCAAGACACATAAGACTAGCACAGCAATACCACTTACAATAGTAAACAACTTATAAACAATCCAAACAGCAAGCAACACGTAACAAGAGCAACTGAATACGATACAGCAGTGGAAAGGTTAATGTACAGCCACATCCACCAACACGTGATGACACTGACGTAAAGCTCCAAAAATGCAAAGGAAACAACAGATTTATTTAGAAATTTACACAGATGTGGGAATGTTAAACACAGAATTCCAGACATGGTTCCCTCTGAGGGAAGGTAGTGGTAGATATAAATAAAAAAATTTTTAATGTTTTATTTCTTAAGCTGGGGGGGGTGGATACAAGGGCATAATGTCTTTTATAAACATTTAATATTTCCTTAAAAAGGTGAGTGAAAACTGTTCATCTCTGTAATGGTTATTGTAAGTACACTGATCCTTTAAGAAGTCACACACAAAAAAAAAACTGAGGGAACTTTGGTCTCACAGGTCACTACAGAGAAATGATATCAGGTTGCAGACTAAAATAGGAAGTCTGTGGGCAGGTGTGAACAATAACTACCTTATCTGAAAAACGGGAAGCAATACTGTGTGATGTCAAACATACTCTGAGACAGAAAAACAAGTACTTTCTAGACCAGAGGGCAAGTGAAATTAGACTTTCTAGACTCACTAGGGCAAATGAAACTTTCAGGGCCGTTGCAAGTACACTGCAGGGTAGCTCAGTGGGACTAGTCCACTAGGGTTAGGGTAGGACTTGGTAAGAGGAGCCAGAACAAGATAAATGAATCTGAGGGAAACAAAAGAAAAGTCAGGATTGGAGAGCAAAGCTGATTCTAGAATGATACAGATACAAGATGGAAATTTCAAACAGGTCATCAATCCTCTGATTTAATCAATCGACTTCATTCTTTTTTTAATTTTCCAGTAAATAAAGTTAACTTCATTGTTCCTTCATTTATTTCCAGTGTGGTTCTCCACATTAATTTAATAACCCATCCTAACCTTGACTGCCACTTACTAACTCTAGGCAATACATTTTGTAAAGTCTATTTTCCTGTTGTGAGGCCTATAGCTGCAGCTGAGAGTTACCTGTCCAGTGAGGAGCAAGTGGTGAGAACTCAAATCTGCCTCTTAAAATCTAGAGTTGTAAAAGCTTTTCTAGGATCATTCCAGTCACTACTAAATCTGGGTGAGCAAAACCAGCTAAATTTTTAAAGCCTAGAAGTAATACTAAAACTAAAAACTAATTTCCACTGTGTACTACACTCAATCCAAGCTTTTAAAGTATAATTTTTATTCCTTTCTATTATTTCTTTCTAATTTTTATTCATTCTCAACTTAAGACTGTCATTATCTAATCATTCAGGACATACTTTCCTCTATTATTCATATAGTATAATTTTACATTGATTTACATAAGTAAAATCATCTTACCTGCACTTTTTTTAAAGCTACTGGTACTCCATCCAAGAGACAGGCTGCTCTATAAACTTCACTAAATTGCCCGCGACCAATTTTCTTTTCTATTCGAAAGTTGGCTAATGTATTATAGCCCATATCCGGTCGTAAAGCCTTCTGTAATTAAAAAAGTCAGAATAAGTTTTCAATCACACAATATTCACACAATCATTGATTGTTTTCACATAAGTAGGTGATACCTATGGTAGCCTGCAGACATCTATTCTATTCAACAAATATTATATTGAGCCATTCATGCTAGGCACTGTTCTATATACTGGGAATACAGTAGCAAACTAAACAGATGATAATCCCTACCCTCAAAAGAAAAATTCTGGCAGGGAAGAAAAATAACAAACAGGGTAAACATGAAAAATATATATACAGTATGTGAGATAGGAAGGGCTAAAAATAAAATAAATCAAGGAAGAAGGACATGAAATATCAGGGAATGAGGAAGATTTTGAAATTTTAGATAGGAACTCTATAAAATTATCTTCATAGAATATAAACTTCTCCCACTCAATCTAGTACTCCTTTGATATTTGTTTTCTTTTTCAAAGAATCTTTAACTTGAAATAGAATGTGTGTAAACACACACACACACACACACACACACACACTTAGTCCAACCTGCCAACTAATGTATGAAAATCTTCTGAACTTCTTGAGAGTTATTTAACTTCTACGAAGAACATTTCCAGTGGCAGGGAATACACCACCACATCATTATTTTTTTTTAAGACGTTTTTTTAGAGCAGTGGGTTCACAGCAAAACTGTGAGGAAGCCCTTGCCCCATATATGCATGGCTTGCCCCATCCCCCACCATAATGGTACTTTTGTTACAATTCATGAACCTACACTGACACATCATTATTACCCAAAGTTCCTAGTTTTACATTAGGGATCACCCTTGGTGTTGTACATTCTATGGCTTTGGACAAATGTATAAATGACATATATCCATCATTATAGGATCATACAGTGTATATTCAGGGCCCTAAAATCCTCTCTGCATCTTCTATTCATCCCTCCCTCCCCAAGTTAACACCCCCCACCCCCCACCTTCCGGGCAGCAACTGATCTTTTTTTACAGTCTCCATAGCTTTGCTTTTTCCAGAATGTCATATAGTGGAAGTCATTCAGTCTGTGGCCTTTTCAGATTAGCTTCTTTCACTTAGTACATACTTACATTTTTTTTAATTTAAAAGATTTTATTTATTTACTTGACAGAAAGAGATCACACAAGAGGGGGGGAGCGGCAGGCAGAGGGAGAAGCAGGCTCCCCGCTGAGGAAGAAGCCCGATGTGGGACTCGATCCCAGGACCCTGGGATCATGACCTGAGCCGAAGGCAGACACTTAATGGACTCAGCCACCCAGGCACCCCCATAATTACATTTTTAAACAATACTTTGCTGTTACTCATGAAAAAAAAAAGTCACTTCTTTTAACTAACACTTTTTAGTACTTACTGTGTAAGAAAAAGAGATGAACCAGAAATGCTGTCTGCTCTGAAAGAGCTTTACCCAAATATATGGAAGAGGCTCTTAACTGCTATGAGAGAAATAATTACAGGGTATTGGGAAGGGAGTACAACTGTCATTCCTATTTTGAGACAAAGCCCAACTCCTTATACATTTTATCCATTCACTAGTCCTTTTGTTTATTTGTTTATTCACGGACTCTTTCAGTCATTAAGTCAGTCACATGGTAAACATTAACTGAATACCCACTACAGTCAGCCACTGTCTGTTGCTGAAGTTACAACACGTACCCAAGAAACACTGCCTTTTAAGCTCCTGAGGACACTCACGATCTATTCCAGCACCTCCACCTATATAACAAACTATAACAAAAGAGTCTAGTGTAGCTATCAAATGCCCTTATATCTTCTCTTTTTTGGCTAAATATGCACAGGCTTTTCGAGGTGCCTGGATTATTGGTAAGGATACGCTTCTAAGTCTTCACCATTCTCTTCGCATCCTTCTGGACCTCCTCTATTCTCTGAGCCAACTTGGAGTACACATGACATTCTTGTGGGGTCTGACTAGTGCACCCTCTAATGAGACTGAACATTAAATGCCTATTAATGCAATCAAAGACAGCACTAGTTGGTAAACACACTAAATTGAACTTAAACTCTTAGTCCTTCAAATAAACCTCTGTTAAGACTGATGACCCCATGACTTATGCAGAAGGCTATTTTGACATATGGGTAGTACTCTACATTAACCCCAATATTTTCAATATTGTTGATTTTACTACATCTATCATGCTAGCAAAAACTCTAAAATCTTGCTAAAGTTTCACTGTAATTCAAATACAATGTTTCACAAAAAGAGAAAAAAGTAGCAATGATTTCTGTTGCTGTACACTGATTTTCTTTCTCTGGAAGTCCAAATTATTGTCCAGAAAAATACCATTCTTCCTTTAATACATGCAAAATAACCAGAATATAAGAAATTTCACAAATCCATTTCATAAATATAATACAATAACTGGTATAATAGAATAACAGTAGCAACTACCTTCTATAATAATAGAAGGTTCCATTTTCGTACCTACAACTTAACAATTCCTATATATTAGGACTTTATATGCCATCTAATTCAATTCTGATGACAATCCTATACATGTCATCAAACCAAACCTATGTCTAGTTGATTCCCAAGTATAGCCTTTGCTATCCTACCACGCTTACTAAACAAAATCATCTACAATATGATCCAATATTATGGGATCCTACATGATGATTCATAAATATTTTCAATTTCAGATCTTTTGATTTTAAAAAGCAGAAATAAAAACATGTTAAGAATTAAAACAAAAATATACACCATAATAAGAAAAATTAAATTATCAAATACAGGGAGACAACCAGACATGCTGTTCATTTATAAGATTTCTTTTTGTAGTCACTGAGATTAATTTGTAATTAAGTGCCACTGTGACAACATGGTACCTATTTAAGAAAGGAAACTTAAAGTACCACTTCTTAGATATAGTCAATAGATAGAGGCAACTTTTCTTAGTTTTTTAACTGTAAATAAAAGTTTCATTTAAAGAGGAGAGATTTTTTTTAACTGCTATGCTTTCCTAAGAAATTTTTTCTTTAAATATTGACACACTAGGATAGTCTGCAACATCAAAGAAAGAGAACTCCTTCTTCTGCTATAGATGTACATACCATTTTTTCTCCTGATGAAAATTTACCAATCTCAACAGTAAAATACAACTTCATCATTAGGAACACTATCATACAATCCATATATTTTAAATTTGACTGGGAATTCCATCTTCTGTCTACACAATAACTGACAAATATTAGCGTGAACTGCTAAGACAGTGTGACAACCGCATGCTGAGAGCAAAGTCTCACTAATGTGTTTTGGCATGCAGGTTTGTAATCACACATTTACATATGCAATGACCTACATTTGCATGTCAGATCACACACCGTCTTGGTTTATTAAGACTGGGCACCTCCCTATGCTTGGCGGCCAGAGTGGCGAGAGAGGGCCAGAGGGCGGTGTTTTCTGGCAGTTGAGGGATGAACTGCCACCAAGGATTAGGTTGATATGGCCTGAGCATTAGACACTTCATTAGACGTAATCTGTTTAACAGTGGGCAGTGTATGTAAACTTCACAGCCCATTTGCGGCACCTTTTTCCCCCTATGGCCTTTCTTCAAAGGGCAGTGTGGGTGAGTGACAGCTTGTCTCATCTGCTCCCATGTCCTGTCACCCAGTGTAGACATGGAGAGCTGACATGAGAAGGAGCATAGCTGCACATCTCCAACTACCCCTGGGTCTCTTTGCCACACTGCAATTTGTATAAAAATAAGCTTGTGTAGTAGGAGATCTCCTTTAGGAGATCATCAGACAGGTGATACATATACTTCAGTAATGATTCTATTATATTGTATTCAATGCCATACCTCATTTTCATGAATTATATCCTATTGTAGGTAGCACTGTATTAGATGCTTTAAATAAAAAGATGATATCATCAAATGAGTGCCCACTCAAGTAAAGAACTATTTTTAGGAAAGAGATATATTCTTTTTTGAATGATGTCCAATTCCCCATATTTTTTTTAAACTTAGCATTTGAATTATATTGGGAATAAATAACCCAGCAAAATAATGAGATTCAAATCAGTATGAAATATGGACCAAATAAAATCACTTAAATTGCTTTTTCCCTGGTTGCAATTTGGTGTATAAACTGCATCTGTCTCCTACAGTCCCTTAATGACCAGGATATTTTTCTGAGCTGCACAAAATGGCTTTTGGATTTGATATGAGTCACTTAAAGGATCTTAAATTTTTATAAAAACAAAAAAACCTCCTCTGTTTCTTCCACTGAAATAAAGATAATAATGCCTTCCCTAAGACAGAGGGCCACGTAATTTTTATACCGAGCCTGGGCCTCATCCACCAGCCAAACCAAGTGTTCCCCAAGTGCGCCATGAGCTTTGGCCTCTCCATGCAAAGCATGTGCTTGTCCCCACGCCTTCTAAATAACTTTGCTCTTCACACCTGGCAAACCACAACTCATCTTTGAGATTCCACTGCCAGCCTTCTAAGGAATCATCTTCGGCTTGTGGGCAGCTCGACCAGCTCATGCCTCTGTGCTTCCGTAGCAACTGACAGCAGGCATTCAAGTCTATACACAGCTGTGCAAACTCAGGCACTGAGCTAGGCTCTGGATCTCACTGGATTTAATTATTTGTTTACATATATGTATTTTTCCCTCCACATAACTGAGTTTCTCAAAGGCAGAAACCAAGTTTTATCTTTGTATCCAGATGCCATGAAGGCAGTTTGACGTGAACTAGATAATAACTATTTACTAAATAAGTGAATGTAACTGAAAGAACTTGAAGTAAAAGGCTTTAAATACATACTGCACGATTATAACTATTGAGAGGCTCTGAGTAGAATCAGGTAGAGAAGCAGTACAGCGCAGTGCAAAAAAACTTCTGTCCCACAAAACAAGACAATTGTCTCTGCCTCTAAGTTTCCCAACAGGTGAACTAGAGAATTCCCTTACTCCTCACTATTAAAGGACACTTCGGTAATAATCCACAGTCTGGGTTAGAGTGATACAAGAAGCACTAAACATTGTGTTTCAAATCAATCTTGCTCCAAAGCCTGACTAGGCATGGCATTACAAAAGAATCCACGGAGTTCCCAAAGAGCCCCGTAGAAAAGGCAGAGGTTCTGGAGTTAATCAGTAAGACATGGGCTCAAATCCCAGCTCTGATGCTCAGTATCTTTGTGAGCTGGCAAGCCACCCAAACCTTGTTTCCTACTTCTGTAAAATAGGTGTAAGCCTACCCAAAGAATTGTGTCTGAGTGAGATTATGATTATAAAGTACCTAGGACAGAGCCAAGCGCAGAGCACGTACTCAGAATCAGAGAAGACTTTCCCTTCCCCAAGAGTACCAGCAGTGACAACGTTCTACCAACTCACTCTTGTAACAGGGCTCTTGTGTTTGAAAAGCCTCCTTTAATGTCCTCTCGTTTGTCTCTATCTGTTGCTGGACTTCCCAATGCCAAGAGCACACTTACTAGGAGTTCTCAGTATCACCCAACCCTGGGCTCTGCCTTCCAACTGGGATACCTCATTTATCATGTGGATTATCTGCCTGATTCGCAAATGAAGCTAGCCTAACCCCTTGGGTATGAGGCTACTTAGGTGACACTACAGTGGATCTAACTATAGTTATTCTGCCCACTGTCCTTCTAATAATTTTTGTGAGGAGGGCATTTAGTACAAAAAACCACCATGTTTGCAATTTGGTTATCTGGTTAGAACATGCTTAAAATGAAGTTTAAAACTGCAGGCACAGTAAAGAGGAGACAAACTGGGTCAAAGCCCATAAACCCTATGAGTCTGAAACTGCCTGGCTTCATGACAAAAGAAAACTGAGAAAGGGCATGGCTAATTCAGTACACAGCATCTTCTAGAATTACTGAAATAAAGACTACATACCCCACAGAAGTATTTTCAAACAGATTAATTTTTGGAAGAAGTTTTAAAACATAACTAATTAACATGGATAACATAAGTATAAGCCTATGTAAGTTGTTTCTCAATGTTACTTTATCTCATAATTATTAACCATAAGATACCTGTAACTCTTGACTTAAAGGGCATAATTAAAACTGTTCTTGGAAGCATTTATATTACATTTTTCTGGTAAATTATTATGTTTAGCCTCAAAACATTTATGAATCTATATACTAACAGGTTATATTATAAAAGTATTCTGAAATACCAAAAACATAAAATAAGTATTCAGAATTATAGATAACAACTAAGAAATCAAACCCTAGAGTGAATCAAGCTTTATATAACACCTTAAATGTTCTGGTTTCTCACTAATGCATCTCTTGTTGATCTGAATGCACTCTAATCATGTAACACCAGATCTTGCTAACTAATTGGGATTAACTTCTACATGTCAGTCTGTGTTTACTGCTTCCTTCATATAAAATTTTTCTTTTTAAAATAAAATTCATTCTGTTGTACCAGTGGTTCTTATTCTCACAGTGCAGACTCTTTAAACAATGATTTCCTAGGACTAAATTAATTTCTTTAATTTGCTTTAAATTTGAAGGCAAGGACACTTAATGAGCAATAAGATAATTCAGGATAACATTATGATGACAATTCTCTCTCGGGAAATTAGAAGAGTCACAGCATGGACTCAATAAACTCCCCAGGGAGAAAATTATATCCTGATAATTCCTAGTGGTATTGTTATCAATGATCTAATATACAAGCCAGTATTAATTACAATATTTAACATCATTAATAAGGTCTTCATTGTTATTGCAAATTTATCTCTTACTGGTCGTTTTCATATTACCAATTATGCAAGTTAGTAAATTGCTTTATATTATATATTAATGTTACTGGATTTCTCCAAAATTTAAGAGTAACAAACTCCAAAATGCCCTTCAATTTTACTTAGCAATAAAATTCATGCTCTGGTCTCAAAAATGATACTCCTCATCACCAAATTACTCAAAACTAGAATAGCCTTTTAACAATATTTAACACAGCTCTGTCAAATATTATTTTCTACAAACTTCCTATAAACCTCACTGGAAACAGAAAAAAACAGAACAACAACACAAAAAAACACCACATGTGCCAGCAAAGTCTAATGACCCATGCTTTTTCACGTTTGAACAATTATCTCCCTAAAATTTCTTGAACTATTTCAAAGGTAACCAATTCCTAAAGATACTAAGTGTTGGAGATTTGCACCAGTTTGAGCAATATGCCATTAATCATTACAACTGGCTTTTTATCAAAGGAGGGAAATTCATTATAGCAAAAGAAAAATGAGTGACCAAATATAACTAATTATCTAGTTAAACATTTATAAGACCCTAGTATTTGTATCATTTAATCATCATTATTTATACTACCTAGCATAATAATTACTCTATCTAAATTATGTAACCAAAAATTCTATCTTTCCCACCTTATCATGAGCAGAATAGTTGATTAATGACAAAGATACTCCCATCTCTCCCACTCCTCCCATGAGCACCACCAGCTATACCTTGAAAAATTAAATATGGCAAGGAAAAGTCTCTAACTGAGAGAACACAGAGATAGAGACAGGGAGAAATAAAGGGAAGAGGCTTTCTAAAGTTTATTCATTTATTCCACAAGTATTAACAGGGGTCGGGATATAAACAAATGAATACATAATACAAAAACAAAAAAAAGAAACTAAACATATACATAATAGTTCTAATATTTATTCCACATACTTAAGTACTATGCAGAGAAATATATAATGGAAAATGAGTGGATGGTTATTTTAGATTGGGTAATTCAGGGATGACCTTACAATTTACACAGTAATTAAAAGACCACAAGGAAAGGAAGCAGCAGAAAGAACAGCTGGAGAAAATGTCTCAAGAATGACGGTGTGAAAAGTACAGTGTGGCTGTCAAGGGGGACAATGGTAAGGAATGAGGCTCAAGAGGTAAGTAAGCACTGACAAAATTACATAGCACTCTGATGGCTAGAGTAAGGAGTCTGAGGTTTACACAGGAAGCACTGTGCTCTGATCTACTATACCTTTTACAAAGGTAACTCACAGTGCTGTGTGGAAAAGGAACTAGAGAGGAGGATGAGTAAGGCTAGAGTGGAAGCTGGGGGTCTGGACATAGGTAATGGACTTGACCTGGGAATTACAGTGAGATACGACAGCAGCTGGAATCAGGATATGATCTTGACATAGTCAAAGGAACTGCTGATGAACTGAATATGAGAAGTGAGGAACAGGGACAAATCAAGGATAAGTCATAGATTTTTGGCTTGAGCACACAGACGGATCTTGATGCCATTTACTGGCATAAACAAGGTGAAAGGAGAGGCAGTTTGGGCAGAACATAGGCAATAAAAATGTAATAAAGATTATAACGTGCTATACAAACAATCAGTGGGCAGAGAAATCTGTGGGCCGAGTAATTACTGGCAGAAAGTTGTCACTATCATAGTCACGGTGGACATGGTCATCATCACCATCAACTAATGAGTGCTATGTGCTAAGCACCATACTGAAAGAAAGCTCCCTATCAACTCTATGGAGTAAAAAATAATTATTCTTCTCATTTATTGATAACTAAGTTTTATAGATGTTAAATAACTTGCTCTCCATCACATAGCTAGAAAGTGGGAGATCCAAGAATTCATCCTAGACAATGTCTTCAGAGCTCATGTTCTCAACCACCACACTACACAGCCAGTCCTTCTGCTTCCTTCCAGCAACTCTACAGATAAATGCTGGTGTGTTCCAAGGGTACTATCCCTAGCCTTCTCTTCTCACTTTACTCATTCACTCTGGGCAATTTTATTCACTGTTCAATCTCACCCATTTATTGGCTCTGGAAGTTAGTGTTAGTTGATTCCAGGTATCCCCCACACCCTCTACTGGACACCCTATCATAACTCTCCTAGAAACTCCTCCTCCATCCCCTTATTCTCCCTTGATCTACATCCCTTTGATCTATACTTAATGAGATCCAGTCAGGAAAGAAAAAGAAAAGATGTGTAATTAAATTTATCCTATATAAATGTGCCTGATAAAAGAGGTCCTCATCAAAAGTTCTAAATGTAAGAAATATTTGCTTTATGAATACTTAGTGAGAAAGCTGTTTGAAACATAACCACAGTCACATGAAAAAGTCATAATATTCACATAATAATGATATAAAGGAAGACAAAATATAAAGATATCCTAAATGTAATGACAATTTTTTAAAATTTTGATTCCAGTGTACTTAACATACAATGTTCTATTCATTTCAGATGTACAAAACAGTGATTCAACAATTCCATATATTACTCAGTGCTCATCAAGATAAGTTACTCTTAATCCCCTTTACTTATTTCACCCATCCCCCCACACTCCTCCCCTCTGATAACCATCTGTTTTTGTTATCTATAGTTAGGAGTCTGTTTTTTTGTTTGTCTTCCCCCCTCTCTGTTTCTTAAAAACCACATATGATTGAAATCCTATGGTATTTGTCTTTCTCTGACTTATTTCACTTAGCATTACATTTTCTAAATCCATCCATGTTGTTGCAAATAGCAGGACATCATTCCTTTTTATCACTGAATAATATTCCATTGTACATATATACCACCTCTTCTTTATCCATTCATCTACCAGTGAGCACTTAGGTTGCTTCCACAATTTGGTTATCGTAAATAATGCCACAATAAACATAGGGGTGCATGACTCCCATTAAATTAGCATTTTTGTATCCTCTGGGTAAATACCCAGTAGTGTGATTACTGGATCATGGGGTAATTCTATTTTTAATTTTTTGAGGAACTTCCATACTGGCAACAACAGTTTGCATTCCTACCAACAGTGCAAGAGGGTTCCTATTTCCCCATGCTCTTGCCAACTCTTGTTGTTTATGATTTTGATTTTAGCCATTTTGACAGGTGTGAGGTTTTGTGGTTTTGATTCGCATTTCCCTGATGATGAGTGATGCTGAGCATCTTTTCATGTGTCTGTTGGCCATCTGTATGTCTTCTTTGGAGAAATGTCTGTTCATGTCTTCTGCCCATTTTTTAACTGAATTATTACTTTTGGGGGGTCTTTCTGTATCCCTCAGGTATGGGTGAATTGTATAAGTTCTTTATATATTTTCAATACTCTTTTATCAGATATGTCATTTGCAAATATCTGTTTCCATTCAAGTAGATTGTCTTTTGGTTGGTATTTCCTTTGCTGTGCAGAAGCTTTTTATTTTGATGTAGTCACAATAGTTTATTTTTGCTTTTGTTTCCCTTTCCTCAGGAGACATATCTAGAAAAATGTTGCTATACCTAATGTCAGAGAAATTACTGCCTGTGTTCTCTTCTAGGATTTTAATAGCTTCAGGCCTCACATTAAGGCCCTTAATCCATTTTGAGTTTATTTTTGTGTATGGTGTAAGAAAGTGGTCCAGTTTCATTCTTTTGCATGTTGCTGTCCAGTTTTCCCAACACCATCTGTTGAAGAGACTTTTTCCCATTGCATGTTATTGTCTCCTTTGTCAAAGATTAATTGATGATATAATTGGGGGTTTATTTCTGTGTTTTCTATTCTTTTCCATTGATCTATGTGTCTGTTTTTGTGCCAGTACCATACTGTTTTGATTACTATAGATTTGTAATATAATTTGAAGTCTGGAATTGTGATACCTCCAGTTTTGTTCTTTTTCAAGATTCCTTTGGATATTCGAGGTCTTTTGTGGTTGTTCTACTTCTGTGAAAAATGCTGTTGGTATTTTGATAGGGACTGCATTAAAACTGTAGATGTAGTATAGACATTTTAACAATATTTGGTCTTCGAATCCATGAGCATGAGTACCTTTCCATTTCTAATTTTTTTTTAAAGATTTTATTTATTTATTTGAGAGAGAATGAGATAGAGAGAGCATGAGAAGGGGGAGGGTCAAAGGGAGAAGCAGACTCCCCGCCGAGCAGGGAGCCCGATGCGGGACTCGATCCCGGGACTCCAGGATCATGACCTGAGCCGAAGGCAGTCGCTTAACCAACTGAGCCACCCAGGCGCCCTGCCTTTCCATTTCTTTGTGTTGTCTTCAATTTCTTTCATCAATGTTTAATAGTTCTCAGAGTACAGGTCTTTCACCTCTTTGGTTAAGATTATTCCTAGGTATCTTATTATTTTTAGTGTAACTGTAAATAGGGTTATTATCCTAATTTCTCTCTCTGCTGCCTCATTATTAGTGTATAGAAATGCAATAGATTCCTGTATATAGATTTTGTATCCTGTGATCTCACTGAACTCATTTATCAGTTCTAATAGTTTTTTGGTGGAGTCTCTAGGGTTTTCTATATGTGGTATCATGTCATCTGCAAATAGTCAAAGTTTTACTTCTTCCTTAGCAATCTGGATGCCTTTACTTCCTTTCTCTTGTCTGATTGCTGTGGTTATGACTTTCAGTACCACTTTGAATTAAATGGTGGGAGTGGACATACTTGTCTTGTACCTTAAGGGAAAGCTGTTTTACACCAATGAACATGATGCTTTCTCTGCATCTACTGAAATGATCATATGGTTTTTATCCTTTCTCTTATTGATGTGATATATCACATTGACTGATTTGCAAATATTGAACTTGCATCCCAGGAGTAAATCCCACTTTATCGTGGTGAATGATTTTTTTAATGTATTGTTAAATTTGGTTTGCTAATATTTTGTTGAAGAAGTCTGCATCTATATTCATCAGAAATATTGGCCTGTAGCTCTCTTTTTTGTTGTGTTTTTATGTGGTTTTGAAATCAGGGTAATGCTGGCCTCATAGAATAAATCTGGAAGTGTTCCTTTCTCTTTTATTTTTTGGAATAATTTGAAAAGAACAGGTATTAACTCTTCTTTAAATGTTTGGTAGAATTCGCTGGTAAAGCTGTTTGGCCCTGGACTTTTGTTTGTTAGGAGTTTTTGATTACTAATTCAATTTCTTTGCTGGTAATCGATCTGTTTAAATTTTCTATTTCTTCTTGTTAAGTTTTGGTAGGTTATGCATTCTAGGAATTTATCCATTTCTTCTAGATTGTCCAGTTTGTTGGCATATAATTTTTCATAATATTCTCTTACAATCCTTTGTATTTCTCTGCTGTTGGTTATTTCTCTTCTTTCATTCCTGATTTTGTTTGAGTCTTCTCTCTTTTGCTTTCTTTCTTTCTTTCTTTTTTTTAAATGAGTCTGGCTAGAAGTTTATCAATTTTGTTGATCTTTTCAAAGAAACAGCTCCTGGTTTCATTGATCTGTTCTATTGGGTTTTTTTTAGTTTCTATACCATTTCTTTATTATTTCCTTCCTTCTGCTGGATTTGGGTTTTGTTTGTTCTTCTTTTGCTAGCTCCTTTAGGGGTAAGGGTAGGTTGAGATTTTTCTTGCTTCTTGAGGTAGGCCTTTAGAGATTAATTTATTTAGAGATTAATTCATTTATCCAACAAACATTACTGAGTAGCCATTACCTACTATCAGTGACATAAAATATAATCCACAAAAGTGAACACTGAACTGCTGATATAGTATATTATTTTTCTTAATTGAAGTATAATTGATGTACAATGTTATATTAGTTTCAGGTTTATAACATATTAATTCAACAATTCTATAGGTTACTTAATGTTCATCACAGTAAGTATAGTCACCATCTGTCACCATACATTATTACGCTATTACTGGCTATATTCCCTATTCTATACTTTTCATCTCTGTGACTTATTTTATATAACTAGAAATATGTACCTCTTAGTCCCTCCACCTATTTTGTCCATCCCCTCACCCACTTCCCCTCTGGCAACCACCATTTTGTTCTTTGTTTTTAAGAGTCTGTTTTTTTCTTTATTGTTCATTTGTTCTATTTTTCAGATTCCACATATAAGTGAAATCATATGGTATTTTTCTTTCTGTACTGGACTTATTTCATTTAGCATAATACCCTATTAAGTCCATTCACATTGTCATCAATGGCAAGATCACACTGCATCTTTTTTATCCATTCACCTATCAATGGACACTTGGGTTGTTTTCATATCTTGGCTATTGTAAATAATGCTGCAATAAACATAGGGATGCATATATCTTTCCAAGTATAATCTTATTTATTGGAAGCATATGAGTATAAGGAACTACCCAATAATCATTATTTTTTCTGAGAGTACTCTTTTTGTTGTCTTCCAAATTATATATTTCCTCTACTATAACACTTTCCCTAGTATTTCTATCATGAAATGTAGCTTATATAACATTATAATGAGCTTTTATGCTCATTATGTTCCATTAGTGACTAAATATCCTTGAATACTATTACCTCACTACCTTAGACTTGGAGATGAAAAATAGCATAGTATAAGCAAGACATGACGGAATCTGAGTCCAAAATAAAAAAATGACACAAAATTTAGTTGGAAAAGTAAAACGAGACCAGATGATGCAAGACCTTCTAAGTCAGACAAGGAAATGCAGAATTCACCCTAAGAACAATAAAAAAGCAGCCCTTTAAGGAGAGTGAGATAATGAAACGTACACTTTAAAAGGATAATTCACGCTACAATGTAAAGAATGGATTAAAAATGGTAAAATGAAAGGTACAGAGCTCAGTTACACAAAGTTTCTGCAATAATCCAGGCAAAAGGTGACAATAACCTAAATGTAGAGAATTAGCAGATCCGATAGTTTTTTAGGAAATAAAATCAAGAGAACATGGAAATTGCCTAAACATAAGATATGAGATTCCCTTGTTTGTAGTTCAGGCAACCAGAGGGATGATGGTAATAATCACAAGCAAAAGTGCAATCTTGGGCAAAATAACAAATTTCATCTTAAAGACTAAGAGCTTGAGGTACCTATAAAAATATCAAGGGTCGTGGTGATTAGGATCAAACTGGCCAGGAAATGTATGAGGAGCTTTCTCTGTGAAAGCTAAAGAATCACAGGCTTGGAGTCAGACAACCCTGGGTCAAAACCCAGCTCTACCACTTACTAGCTATGTTACTGTGGGCAAATCTGTTCATTAGTCTGAGCCTCAGTCTCTTATTTGTAAAGTGTGAAAAATAATGCTTTGTATGTTATCTGTTAGAAATAAATGAGGAGGGGCGCCTGGGTGGCTCAGTCATTAAGCGTCTGCCTTCGGCTCAGGTCATGGTCCCAGGGTCATTGGATCGAGCCCCGCATCAGGCTCCCTGCTCCACGGGAAGCCTGCTTCTCCCTCTCCCACTCCCCCTGCTTGTGTTCCCTCTCTCACGTCTCTCTCTGTCAAATAAATAAATAAAATCTTTAAAAAAAAAAAAAAAAAGAAAGAAATGAGGAAATGTATTCAAAATGTTTAGCACAAGATAGGTGTATTTTCAGACTTCAATCATCAGCAGGTGCCAACAGTAGCGGCCGTACCACTACCCCGGACAAAAGCAGGATGAAGGTGGTAAGACAGTGAGCCAGGTGGTCAACTTTTCAACTAATGCGAGGAATGATGAGGAGGGTAGAAGATAACAGCTATCAGAAAGGTGAAAATCCTTTAGATGGGAAGCAGGAGTCTCAGTACAGCAGGTTTCACCCCTTCCCACCCCCAAGAGAAAGTAGTGATCAGAAAGAGGTACTGTGGACGGAGAAGGCTTCTGTTGCTTCCTCCTGATCCTCATGGTTTATGGCTATTAGAGAACAAGTAGCCTCTACTTGAAAGGGTTATGGGGTAAAAGCAGTGTCCTTGGAGGAAAGAGGTACATTCCAGTTAAAAACAAAGAAGTGAAAAAAAAAGTTCAATAAGAAATGAGGGATGTAGGTGATTACTCGTACAATGAAGGAGAAATTCTGTAGGTATTTGTATATTTTAATATTCACATTCAAAAAGGTGGTGCTTAGAAAGAGAAGTGACTGATTTCACACCAAGTTTATATGCGTTCAACAAATATTTGCTGAATGTCTACCATGTGCCTGGGTTCCATTCTAGGGACTAGGGATAAAGCTTATACTCTAGGAGAACAATGATAACAAACAAAATAAAGAGTGCTAAGGTGATAAATTCTATGGAGGAAAAAATACGGCATCAAAGGCATACTGTGTTGGGGTGAAATTTCAATTTTCATTGAATGATCAAAGTATGTGATATTTAAATATATACTTGAAGATGAGTGAGCAAGCTGATAAACTACTAGAAGGTTTTAAACAGACATCATTTGACTATAATGTTATATTTTATATTTAAATTTTGTATAATTTTATAATGGCTTCTGTGTTGAGAGTAGAGTGAAGAGAGGCAAGGGTGGAAGCAGAGACCAAGTGGGAGGCCATCACAATAAGGTATGTGAAAAATTAAAATAATTTTGACCAGAGTGGTAGCACAGAGTAATAAGTATTCTGAGTCTAAATATATTTTAAAGCTAGAGCCTATGGAATCTATTAACAGATTAGATATTAGATGACAGGGATGGGAGGGAGTCAGGAATTTCTCTAAAAATTTTAGCCTAGCAACTGAAAAAATGGACTTCCCATTACTTGTGATAGAGAAGACTATAGAGGGGCGCCTGGGTGGCTCAGTCGATTAAGCATCTGCCTTTGGCTCAGGTCACGATCCTGGGGTCTTGGGATCGAGCCTCATGTCGGGTTCTTTGATCAGCAGGGAGCCTGCTTCTCCCTCTCCCCCTGGCTCATACTCTCTCTCAAATAAATAAAATCTTAAAAAGAGAGAGAGAAGACTGTGGATAGAACAGTTTTATTTTTTTTTTAAGATTTTATTTATTTATTAGAGAGAGAGAGAGCACAGCATGGGGGAGGAGGGAGAAAGAGAAGCAGGCTCCTTGCTGAGCAAGGAGCCCCATGTGGGACTCGATCCCAGGACCTCAGGATCATGACCTGAGCCGAAGGCAGATGCTTAACCACCTGAGCCACCCAGGCACCCGTCAGAACAGTTTTAGGAGGAATATTTAGAGGTCAGTTTCAGACATGTTACGTTTGAGACATGCAAATCTGATGTCAAGTATGCAAGTGGATACATGAGTTTGGAATTCAGGACAGAGGTCTGGATTGAGATATAAATTTGACAGTTCCCAGCATATAGATCATATTCAGAATCCTGAATTGTTTAGAGATTCAGGAGGTGAGGAGTAATCAGCAAAGGAGGGACCATTTAGACAAGAGAAAAACAAAGTTCTTAGAAGCTAAGCAATGAACAGGCTTCAAAGAAGAAAGGATGATCAACTCTATCAAATGCAGCTGGTGACTCAGGAAGATGAGGCCTGAGCCCAGACAGCTGGACTGAGCAACAGGGGAAGTACAATCCTGGCAAGAGCAGTTTCAGTGGCATAGTCAGGGAGGAAGCTGAATTGGAGTACATTTCAGAGAGTGAAAGGAGAAATGAGACAAAACTACAAATAAATCTTTCTAGGGATTTTGCAATAAAAGGCAGCAGAGAAATAGGTCAACAGCTGGAGAGAAGAAGGACTTCAAAGGCTGTTTTTTGAGTTTGTTTGGTTCGGTTGTTGTTTGATGGAAGAAATACCAGCACAATAGTATGTAATGGGGAGGACTCAGTAGAGAAAGGTGAAATAAGCACGGGATGAAGATGGGATCTGGGGCTCACGGGAACGCTGGCCTTTGAGGACAGCTGGCTCAGTTTATCCGGAAACAGAAAAGGCAGGTCACAGGAGTACAAGGTTCTGGGAGGAGAATATCCATGGGAGGAGTCTGTGGGCGATCTCTTCTGATTGTTTCAGTTTTTTTAAGGGAAGTAGGAAGCAAGGGCATTAGCTGAGAGTGAGGGTGGGGGAGAAAGTATTGGGGGCTGAGGAGAAAGAAGATGAAGTAGTCATTGAGGAGGCAGGGGAACAAAGGCACTCAGGGTATGGCTGCTGACATATAATCTAAGGGTTACGTGAGGTCCATGGTCATGAACTTAAACTATGGCAAGAGTCTTCTTTCCTCAAAACAGCTGCTGCTTATTTTCCTGTACCTTTATCAATAATGTTATTCAATGAGCTAAAATGTTAAAAGGAGACCAATACATATAAACTTGTATAAAGACTCCCCAAAATAGAAGCTCTGCTCGATGCTGTATGATAGGTGCTTTGGCAAAATCAATTCATCAAAAGAAGCTACATGATGACCCTTATTTCACAAAGAAAGGAATCCTATAAGATAAGCTAAAGACAGGGGAAGGTAATACAGTTATCATGTGCAAAAATCCTATCCACTCAACAGTCAACTGGGGGCTGAGTCACTCTGGCCCATAATGCACCTGGATTACTAGCTTGACATGCTATGAGGTAAATCTCATCTCACCTCTTCACACTCCTTTCCCAGAGAAAGGACAAGGACAAGTGGATTGTAGTTTGGGCTGCCATGAAGCTTTAAGGAATGGTCTACCTTACTGCCTGGATTGGAAAACAGCAAGACAAGATTTTCATACCTTCCAAACTGTCTATTTTTCTACCTGTAAATGTGGGATGCCCTCTTTCACAGGTAGCCAAAGTGTTACACTAGTTATCTACAAATTTACAAGTAATAATTATAACCTAAACCCTGAAGATTATTACAATTAAAATTAATCCTCCTTCTAATCACTCCCAGAAATCATTAGAACTGTATTAATAATTGTTTTATATTTACATTTATGATAAACTTGTGAATGTACCACAGCCCTCTTCAATCAATGACCATAAATCAAAATTCTCACAAAATGTTAGTTGTAAACTTCCCTTGTTTAAAATTAGTCTCATAGTAGAAAGCAAACATTTTACTATTTATCCGTCACTATCTTGTACATAGTCTGCATTTTTTTAAAAAATTAAGCCAAACCCATTGTTCCACAAACAAGAGTCCTAAAACAGTAAGAATATATAGAATAAAAATCTAGTCAAAATATCCTTGCAGTACCTTCTAGGCTTTAATGGAGGGACTCAAAGAAGGAAGAGAAGGGAAAAAAAATGGAAGCTGATAGAACAAATTTTCCCTAAGCTCAAGAGAATAACAGTAATACAAAAACACATTTGAAAAGATACATAAATCTCACAATCTAAAACTTCAAAAAAAAAAAAAGAAACTCCTATTCTAAAAATGAGACCATACATTATGCATTATGGGGTTAGAGTATTCATCTCGGAACAAGGAAAGGAAAGATATGCCAAGAATATACATCACTCATCATTATAACAGGGCATAATTGGTATTTGACACTTGGAAAGCTGACTTCCCTAGGTTTCTGTTTATGTCCACACTGTTATTTGCATTACAAAAGTGAAAGAAGTCACTTGGCTACGGATGTTGCCATATCACCCCGGTTATTCAGGCCAATGGTGTGGAACAAAACAAAAGAAGGTTGTCAACCCCGAGCAGACACTGTCCTTTCCCAGCCCTTTAAAATAACGCTACTGAGAACAGTAACGTTTTTCAAAGACCTAATAAGCAGTAACACCTATAAGCTCTTGTCAGGTAATCTTTCTTTCATGATCTCACACTATCAGTCTGAACGCAGAGAGGGGGGAAAGCCTTCTCCCTTCCCCCACTTGCCACAGGCAGCTAGAACCTAGGATGACACTTGCCCGTTTCCAACAGGGAAAGCGGTCCAGCCACACAGGAACAGCAGCAGGGGGCATACACGAAAGGGACCAGTGTGAAAAGAGATGCAGAACCACATATATGATCTTGAAATTTATGCTGCGTGGCAGCCTTGTGTCTCATAGGAAAACAGGTACTTTCATTTTTGCCTCCTACTGCCACTCGACCTTTCCTGGCTGGTGACTCAGTAGGTGGCAAAAATGAAAGTGCTTTTTTCCCTGCCTTTGAAACTAGGGCTGTTCCAAACTGTGGATTTCAAAATCATAACATGAACCACCTAATTTTCTGAAGTACTTCTTCTACTGTCTTCACTAGAAACAGTAAACTATGAAACAACAGTGTTTGCCTAGATGTGTAAGATTGGCACTAAGATGTGTTTATATCTATCTGATAGTTAGAAGTTGCTTAGTATAATCTCGGTAATTTATGGCCAGGACACAAAATATAGACAGATTTTAAAAAACAACCGTCTTGAAATTAAAATATTGGACACTGTATATTAACTAACTGGTATTAATTCAAAACTTAAAAAACTTAGGTAAGGGGCTAATTTAAACATCTTCATTTGAACGAGTCTCTGGTTGGCTTCAATTACATATTCTTATTGAGGCCCTGCTCCATGTGAGGAAGTACAGTACCCAAGTAAGAGACAGTCCTCTTCCTCAAGGAGAGCTTAACCCAGAAGAGAGAAGAAAATATCCACATAAAATAACACAAAGGTGTCAGAAATACCATAAGACATACAAAGAATGTGTATCATCAGGTTTCCAAGAAAAGATACTACAGTCATAAAATCAGAAAAAGCTTCATGATAGAAATGGCATTTTAGGTGGTGCCTGAAAGTGGGATAGGATTTCAGAAGTTGGGAGAAAAAAATGAGGGTGCAAAGTGAACAAAATCACAGAGGCAGAAAAGGTAGTTTATGTATAGGCAGTATTTTCTGAACTGTGTTTTAGACACCAATTCTGGAAGAAGACAATAGATGCACTTAAAAAGAGGGGGGGAAGGGGAGCCCCACAGTCAGATAAGGGTACAGTGTTATTTTAAACACTACACCCTATGTTCTCCTCTTGGAAATTTAAAATGCACATTAGAATAAGAAAGGCTCTGAGCAAGGTCATAAAGTAACTGTTAGCCCAAGTCCCCCCAACCTATAGAACTCATTTGAAAGAACGTCCATCAATTCTTCAAACAATTTCAGAATTACTATCTAAGTAAAACTGAGATAAGGTGAGCAGAGTAAATTTGACACATATTACAGAATGCCTCATACACAAAACTGAGAAATGTGGTCTTTATGAATGACAACAAAATGAGGTTTTGCCCCTACATGGGGGTGTTTGTTATTCAAACATATCATTACATACTAAGCTTAATGGGAAGCTTTGTATGAAACATTTTTTTTTAAATTCATCTTATTTTACAAAAAAACAAGCAACCACCTAACAGGAGAAGCATACTACTAGTCAGAGAACATGAGAAAAGCAGCAATAATGGAAGGCAGTTGTGGAGAAGGCAAGATCAGCCAGCCAAAGCAAAGACAGGTAGGTACCAAATACACAGGCACCCCCACAAGCTAGACTCAGCCTCACGTGCGTTCTTTTTTCCCTAAGTCTAATATTAACTCTCAAAGCCTACAGGTCATTCAATTAAAGTCAAAATCTAAAGCTGCCTTTTTTTAAATATTTGTACATGAGAACTAAGTTTTCTAAAACACAATTTAAAAATATACACAATTCTGACTACAACTTGGAAATTCATAATTAGCATTTTTTGGCTTTTATTTCTTAAAGGAACTTTTACACACACACACACACACACACACACGGACGCACGCCAGCCTTCATTAGAAGAAATTACCTGTGGTTGGAACTGGGGAACAGGTGGCCCTTGCATTCCTTGTGATTGCTCATCCATTGTCTGAAGCAATAGGAACTTTAGAACTCTGCAAAAATATAAAGTTGAAATTTAAATAATGTAATCATTACCAAGTCATGTTGCTCATCATATGCCTGAGGCTTGCATTCAAATATCAGATTTACCTAATGGTTCAAAAAGCACCCATTAAGGGCGCCTGGGTGGCTCAGTCGTTAAGCGTCTGCCTTCGGCTCAGGTCATGATCCCAGGGTCCTGGGATCGAGTCCCACATCGGGCTCCCTGCTCTGCGGGAAGCCTGCTCCTCCCTCTCCCACTCCCCCTGCTTGTGTTCCTGCTCTCGCTGTGTCTCTCTCTGTCAAAAAAATAAATAAAATCTTTAAAAAAAAAAAAAAAAGCACCCATTAAGATATCCCATATTCTTCTGTCATTTGCTAAATCCAAGCTCTGTTTAGCTAAAACAAAAGGTATTCACTGTCTCAACTATGTCCATTTCTCCAAAGTAGTATTATGTGCTTAGAAAATCCTATTTTATGAGATGAAATTCTCTCTTCTCCATTATACCTTATAGACCAAACAGGCTTCCCCTTCCCCATGCCAGTGTGCAAAGATAATTACAATAAGCTTCCCATCAATGTGGTAAATGTTCTACAACTCTAAAGTGCACCTCATCTTCATATTCTAAAAATGTTAGTACTTTTGTTATGTATGTCCAACTATAATTCTTACTGTAGTTTTTAGGTTTAAACTTAAAAGGCCAGTCCTCCTATGAGGGTGTTTATGTTTTTATGCATACTTTGCTTGTAATTAAAAACATTCAGCCATCAACTCAGTTAACATAAGCTGAAGACTAATTCTATGTCACCTACTGCACAAGGCTCAAAAAGTGAACTACAAACAAGACACAGCTATTGCCCCACCGAACAACACTTTTTCTACACAATGTCAATTATTTCTAGGTTCCTCACAAGTGTTATTTTTTAACTAAAATATAATGTGTGGGTTGAAAAACTAGGATCCATTTAAATGGGATTAACAGAGAAACTAAAACACATCCTCATTTCATTATACTCTTTTAGAAAACAGTTAAAAAATGACATGGGTATTTGTATTGTAAATATTCCCTTCCATCTGTAACTTGTCTTTTTAAAAACCTTTCTAATGGCATCTTTCAATTAACTAATGAACAGAAATTCATAAATTTAATAAGGTCTAATCAATCGTTCCTTTACAATACCTTTGTGTACTATTTAAGAATTATTTCTGTACTCCAATTTCTCACACATTATCTTCTAACATAAGCTTTGTTGTTTTACCTTTCAAGTTTAGATCCATAATTGACCTGGAATTAAATTTTTGTATGACAAGGTAAAGTCAATATTTAGGTTTTTTTCTATATGGATATCCAATTGACTTCAAATCAGATATTGAAATGATCAGGCTTACCCCACCCTCCCCCCAACACTACTATGTCATCCTTGCCATATATCAAAAGACAACATGTACATAAACACACACATACCCCCACACACATTGCAAACTTGCTGAACTCACTTATCAGTTCAAGTAGATTTTGGGGGATTCTTGCCTTATTTTAATGACTAGAACTTCCAGTACAATGAACCTAAGTAGAGAGTAGACATCTTTTTATTGTTCCTATCAGGAATAAAGTGTTGGGAAGGAAAAATTTCCCTTCACTGTTCAAGATTCTTCTAGCTGCTGTAAGAATCAAATTGACACGACAGTAACAGGAGAAAAGTTTGATAATATGTATCAAAAGTAACAGGAGAAAAGTTTGATAACATATATACCTTCTATAGATATATATATATCTTATATATATATATAAGCAACTCAGGAAAACTGAGCAACTCCCCAAAATGGTCAAAGCCATCAACATAAATACCATCTTCAGCCAAAGACAAAAGATGTTGGGAGTCAGTTACGGGAGGTTACCAGGAAAAGCACAGTAAACAATAGTAAGGTTGTTATTCAGATTAACTCATTGCCATCTCTATTGGTAATAGTTTCTAGAAATTGAGTCAAACCCTCTTACTGGTACAGCAAGGGAGACACCTTACAAATGGAGATTTTTTCTTACAAATACAACTGTCTCATACAAAATGGTAACCTATACTCAGGTTCCAGAGCTTCTCCTGTGTTTGCAGCATCTTAAAAATAACCAGCTTAAAATAATCAATATGCCGGGGCACCTGGGTGGCTCAGTCGTTAAGCATCTGCCTTCATGAAGCTCGGATCATGATCCCAGGGTCCTGGGATTGAGCCCTCCATCAGGCTCCCTCCTCCGTGGGAAGCCTGCTTCTCCCTCTCACACTCCCCCTACTTGTGTTTCTCTCTCTCTGTGTCAATAAATGAATAAAATCTTTAAAAAAATTAATCAACATGCCAAAGAGGCATATCTTAGAAAAATATGCTCCCTTACAAAAGCATTCTTCACATGAATGAAAGATGTACATTTTTCAAAGATGTCTTAATTTATCAGGTTGAGATAGTGCCCTTCTATTCTTACTTTGCTAGATTTTATAAAGAATAGATGTTAAATTTTAACTCAAATGCTTTTTCTACATCTGAGATAATTATATAGTTTTTTTGTTTGTTAAAATGTTCAGGTATGGTGATTCATTTTTGAATGTTAAGCCGGTATTCATTTCTGGGATGAACCTCATTTGGTCATAACATATAACTGTATTTTCTATTTTTGGATTGGATTTTATATAGTATTAGATCCAAGGAGAGGAGGAGAGGGAAGGAGAAAGAGAACTCTAGTAATGAATTAGAATATCTTTTACTGTGAAATCCAAATAATTAAAATCAGCATTTCACATCTAGTGTTGCACAGTTTCACAAAACATTCCATGAAAAAAAGGGTTTCCAGGTCAAAGACCTCTGTGAAATATTACTCACTATATAAATCACTCTTAGAGCATTATAATAAATACCAGCATACTAAAGGATCCAACTCAATCTTCTAGATTATAAATTCCATGTCGCAGGGACCTATATGTGTCATCCACAGCTGTATCCCCAGTGCTTAGGTCAATGCTTGGCACAAAACAGGTGCTGAACCAATATTTATTTAATTAATTAATGCATGTATGCCTATCATAAAAACATCACATAATTATGGTTACAGTTTAATAAGTCTAAAGTCAATGATAAGAAAAATCATGATCAAATTCAACAAATCTGGCAACCTTCAATCAAAAAAGGTGCCCAAAGAAGGTGCTGCCTAAATTGGATTTTAAATAATGAAGAGGAAAAGTTAACAAGGTTTAGATGAGCCAAGCAAGAGAGGAATTCTGGGAAGAGGAAAAAACACATCGAAATACTCAAAAGCAGAGCACAACACTTTATAAAGAGCTTCAAATTAAAGTTGGCAGGTAGTAGGAGATAGGGGGTGGAGAGTTAGTAGCAGGTTACCTTAACAACACAGAGAAGTGTCAGTTCATGAAAAAAATTATGGTATTTACTTTATTCAGTTGGTACCAGAGAGTTAATGTTGGATTTCAAGCAGCTGAGAGAGAGGATTTCACTGTTTGTGAAAGACAGTCTTTCTTGCCACATGACAGAGTAGAGGAATTCACAATCATAAGGAAGATCAGTTAAGAAGCTATGGCAACAAAGATGTCCATCGACAGATGAATGGATAAAGAAGATGTGGTATATATATACAATGGAATATTATGTAGCCATCAAAAGGAATGAGATCTTGCCATTTGCAACGATGTGGATGGAACTGGAGGGTATTATGCTGAGCAAAGTAAGTGAATCAGAGAAAGACATGTATCATATGACCTCACTGATATGAGGAATTCTTAATCTCAGGAAACAAACTGAGGGTTGCTGGAGTGGTGGGGGGGTGGGAGGGATGGGTGGCTGGGTGATAAGACACTGGGGAAGGTATGTGCCATGGTGAGAGCTGTGAATTGTGGAAGACTGTTGAATCACAGATCTGTACCTCTGAAACAAATAATGCAATATATGTTAAAAAAAAAAAGAAGAAGAAGAAGATAGCAGGAGGGGAAGAATGAAGGGGGGAAATCGGAGGGGGAGACGAACCATGAGAGACGATGGACTCTTAAAAACAAACTGAGGGTTCTAGAGGGGAGGGGTGGTGGGAGGATGGGTTGGTCCAGTGATGGGTATTAAAGAGGGCACGTTCTGCATGGAGCACTGGGTGCTATGCACAAACAATGAATGATGAAACACTACATCAAAAACTAATGGTGTAACTATGGTGATTAACATAACAATAAAAAATTAAGAAAAAAAAAGAAGCTATGGCAACAGTCAAGAGATGACAAAGCCCTTCACCAAGGTCCTCTGTTGTTGTTTTTTTTTAAGATTTTATTTATTTATTTGAGAGAGAGAATGAGCGGTGAGGAGGAGCAGAGGGGGAGAGAGAGAGAGAGAAGCAGACTCCCTCCTGAGCAGGAAGCCTGACATGGGGCTCGATCCTAGGACCCAGAGATCATGACCTGAGCCAAAGGCAGACACTTGATGGGACTGAGCCACCCAGGTGCCCCCCATGGTCCTCTTGACCTCACCCAGCTTTCAACACAACCATCTCACTTTCCCAAAATGTTCTATGATCTCTTATTCTTCTCGCTTTTCTCCTACACTGTAGCTATTCTAAGTTCCTTTTTCTATCTAACATTTATATTTGAGTGCTCTAAGGCTTAAAGCTTTTTTGGGGGGTGCCTGGGTGGCCCAGTCAGTTGAGCATCTGACTCTTGGTTTAGGCTCTGGTCATGATGTCACGGGAGGGGGGACTGAGCCCCACCTCACATTCTGTGCTCAGTGCAGAGTCTACTTGAAGATTCTCACACTCTGCCCCTCCCCCAACTCATGTGTACATGCACTCTCTGTCCACACCCCTCTAAAATAAATAATCTTTTTTTTAAAAATCTTTTTTTTTTTTTAAACCTACTATCTCTGCTGAAGTCATACCATCCAGTCCCATGACTTTGAATAGCATCTCTATATGATTACTCTGAAATCTGTATCTCTACCACAGGTGTATGGTCTGAGCTCTGAGCTATCAACACCAATATCCAACTGTCCATCTGATATCTCCACCTTGATCGAGGATTCCAACTCCCATCCTTCCAAAAAAATAAAATAAAATAATTCTTTTCCTCTAATATTCTTTATCTCTTTTTATGAATCACCATCTATTCAGCTGGTCCGGCCCCAAAATTCTCAAGCTTCTGGGTCTCTGGACCTCTTTATCTGAGGACCCCAAAGACTTTTTGTTCATGTGAGTCATGCTCTATCAGTATTTCACATAATTGAAATTAAAACTAAAAAAAAATCATTAAAATACATACTAATTCATTTATAAATAATAGCAATAACACTATTACATGTTTATACATATTTTTATAAAAAATAACTACATTTTTAAAAATGAGAAGAGAGGCACTGTCTTATATTTTGCAAGTTTCTTTAACGTCTGTCTTCAGAGAAGCAGTCTGTTCAAATACATTGTTTTGGCAGAAGTATATTCCAAAAAATCTGGTCTTACACAAATATATAGTTGAAAAATAGAGGAATATTTTAATAACCAATATGGATATCACTGTGGATAACTTGACAGGTGGCAAATTCTGAAAGGTTAACTGCCATGTAGACTCTCAAATCAATGAAATTTATACTCTGTAATGTTAAAATCCAATGGTCTCTCTTGCTCTTTGAATAGATCTTTTACTCATGCTTGATTTTGTAACACCATGCATTGGTCATCTGAAAAATTTTAGTTCACTGGGTTACTCAGATCATCTAAATGTTGACCACTTCATTATATGAATCAAAAAAAAAAATTCCTTAATACCAAAACTAATCTCATCAGGAAAGTCCTTAAGTACCAGGAAGATGTCAAGGTTATAGTGATGAATATAACTTCTCCAAAATTCCAATTTTTACTTTATAAGTTCGAATCTTGTCATTAGTGACAAATAATTTCAATTGTTTTTCTTTAGATGACTGGAACTTAATTTTCAAGAAAATGTCTACAAAACACCCAAGTCTGAAGAACCAAAGTTTGTCTTTCAGTCATTCTTTCAAGTAAAAATGGTGCTCCATGAAAATAGCAGCTGCTCGGCTTGCTCTTGAAAGAACTGCACAAATGCTTCTCCTTGATACAAGTTTGATTTGCTGCAGTAGTACTAAATTAAGTATACTTCCCATTTAATCACATATATTAAAAGACATGTACTCAAAGGTTGAGATTTGATTAAAAAAATAATAATACTCTTTAACTGCTTCATCAAAGACACTTAAAAATGAAAGTCACATTTTTATTATAATTCAGAGCATGTAAAGAACACAAAAACTAGTACAGTCTAGTGTGTGCATTGATTCAAGCTAAGACATCAGTGGCTTTACAAATGTCTTAATATTAGAAAAATTGTCTGATCTTGCAGACCACTTGAAAGAGCCTCAAGATCCTTACCCAACCCTCCACTCCCACCATCCCCAGAAATCTGGAGATCACACTTTGAGGAAGAGATGGTCTAATTAAAAACCTAAAATTCATTCTTTATTCTTATTTTCCCCCCTCACTTCCCAGTTCCCCATATCTAACACATCAGTAAGTGCCATTTGTTCTATTTCCAAAATATACCTCAGATTTGTCCATGGTCTTCTAGCACCACAAATAAGACCCTACAAGGTATCTCCACCAGGAACTACTACAATAGCCTACTAATTGGTCTTCTTTTCTGCCATTTTCCTCATAGTGGTATTCTGAAAACATAAATCCACTCATGACACTCACTGCACTTAGACTAAAATCCCAACTCCTTGCCAAACACTACAGGGCCCTGTAAATAACCTCCTGCCCACCCCTTCTACATTTGCTCATCCCAGCCTCTCTCATTGCCTACCTTCCAGCAACGTTGAACCCCCTTCTCTCTTCTTAAACCTGCAAAGTCCTTCCTAGCATCAGGGCCTTTGTACTTGCTGTCCTCTAGGCCCAGAATCCCTGAAAACTGGCTCAAAATCAGGCCTACCCTAACAACCCTCTCCAGAGTAGTATCCCCCATTATTGTTCATATCATCACTCGTTTCTACTGAGCAATTATAATAATCTATAATTATCTTTTTTTTTACTTGTTTATTATCTCCTCTGCTATAATGCAAGTAAACATGAAGACAAGAACTTGTCATTGTATTTCCTGTTATATTCCCCACCAAGTACCTGACCAAAAAAAATGGGCACTTAATAAACATCTGCTGAATGAATGAAAAATGAATAGAAATGAAAAATATAGTACATATTTTAGAGTTGCTTATGTTTAGACTTTTAGGACTTGTGACTGATCAGATGTGTTTGGTAACAGTAAAGGAAGTTAAAGATGACACCAAAAGTCATTTTTAGCATGAGGTGGAAGGGACTATATATGGTGGTAGCATCATCCAAACTAGACAGTGAGGAGAAACCAGAATAGGGTGGGTGTTAGGACAAGCAAGACACAGGATGAGGATGGTATAGGAAAAACTAATTGTGAATTATTAGGAGAGAGACTGTAAATATAAAGTTTTTAACACATTAATTTTGCCAAGGAGAATCTCTGGAGAAGGGGAATTCAATATATTGTCTTGTAATTCTCATACCAATTAGTGATTAAGTGAAGGCTTTTCAATGTGTTTGAAAACAGTTCTCTTAAGCATATTACAGGTCCCCAAAATCTTTCAAAAACTACAAATATTTTCACATATATCTACAAACTCAGTGCACATTAAAGTCTTCCACTATCCTTGTGTGTAGTTACATATTTTGCAGAAAATAAAACTACAAAATTAGGAAAGTGAATTTCAGATGTAAAAACTAACTCAATGACAAAATTATTTAGTTTTTAAAAATTATAACTGTCAGTGTACTAAACCTCATAATTCATATGACCCTGGTAAGAAAATTATTAAATAAAATATACTGTATATATTACAAAATAATCTATCCCTCAGTGACACTATATCAGATAACTATCTTAATTTGCTGAAACAGCATTATAGCACCATTCCCTAAATAAAAACACTTTTCTTAGTTCCCATTTTAATAAATTTATAAAATTTAGAAATCCCTGAGATAATTATAAGCAAATTAAATCATGCTAAGTGCATACTTTTTTCCCTAATATCTGAATTGAATAACACATTTATTTTTTAAAAGATTTTATTTATTTATTTGGGAGAGAGAGAGAGCCAGCATGAGGGACACAGGGAGAGGGAGAAGCAGACTCCCTGCTAAGCAGGGAGCCTGATGTCATGACCTGAGCTGAAGGCATACACTTAATGGACTGAGCCACCCAGAAGCCCCTGAATAACCACATTTAATGTATTAATTTTAGCCAAAATCCTAATCAAAATGAGAAGCTTTATTTTATGTCTATAGACATCTTCAATGAATTTCACCTTTAAAAATTTAGTATTTTTTACAAAAGTTGACTGAAAATAAACCAACATATATTTCTCAACACTAACTTGATTCTTTGTTAATTATAAAATGTAATATTAAAACTTATGTAATAGAATAAAAAGGATGAGATTCCTTATATATTTGTAAGAAAATCATTTGGTGCATTTTATTTGTGATCATAATTTTTCTCAAAAAAATTATGACTAGGGGTGCCTGGATGGCTCAGTCGTTAAGCGTCTGCCTTCGGCTCAGTTCATGATCCCAGGGTTCTGGGATCGAGCCCCACATCGGGCTCCCTGCTCCGCAGGAAGCCTGCTTCTCCCTCTCCCATTCCCCCTACTTGTGTTCCCTCTCTCGCTGTGTCTCTCTCTCTGTCAAAATAAATAAATAAAATCTTTAAAAAAAAGAAAAAAGAAAAAAATTATGACTAGCCATTAGACAGAAAAAAAATTTCAAGTTATAGTTAATATTAAAGAATGCTTAGCTCAAAAAAATTTCCTTCATTCTACAACAAAATTACTTAACAGTAAAGTCATAAAGTCAACAAAGCCAACCTTGCAACCTTTTGAATTCAACTTCTAAATTTAAAGCTTAAAGACACTATTCATTAAAAAAGACTGTTTCTAAATATTCTGATAATCATGATATCCAGTTTCTCTGCAACCCATTCTTGACAGCGTGTGAAATCTTAAATATGAAATTATGTACATACCAATCTGAAGAGGGATTTTAGATAAAGCTTTAAAGTTTTTTTCTTGATATTTTAAATTCTAAAGAGTTGAAGTACACTAATCCAAACTAATTTAATAGTTTTCCTTTTCTTGAAATAAAGTTTTCCTTCAATCATCAAGGTTATTTATAAAATCTCCAGTATTCTTTCTAGTTACATATAACATTTAAATATTCTATGAGAAAATGTTAGTAAGATGTATTTCATTGACCAAACAGCTATAAGTTATAAATAACAAAAAAGAGGGTCAATTGTATTAAAATAGCAATACCACTCTAATCCAAAAGAATGCAATTGGTTTAAATGTATTTGATTCCTAAAAAATAAAAGAATACCATGGAAATTTTAGGGGACTGATACTTGGCAGAGTCTAAATACTCAAATCCAGAACTAAATATTTTTATTTACCCAAAGTCACCATTCAACAGTAATATTCCTAACCTCACCCTTCGGTCTCCATTTAACTGAATATTTCCCATAATCAAGCAAGTGACATTTACATATCAGGCAACACAAAGAAAATTAGGTAGAAGTACTTAGCATCAATAGTTCATTCATACATTTCTGTGTTATCATGAGTAAGTTTTTAAGAGCTACTAAGATAACTATTAGATCTTTGAAGAGAATGACGAATGCTTCTAGAGCGTTACAATCTCAACATTTATAATTAAAAACATTAAAGTAACCTAGCACCCAATCTTGGCTTCTAAATGCCATTCTTCACTTAGAGCTCTGAGTCTGGGCTCTTGGAGAAATGGTTGATTCCAGTGCCGGGGCTGGGAAAGCACAAGCTGAGCCTAAACCTCATGTTGTGCCAGAAAATACGGTAGTGTGTAAAGAACAGTGTGGACATGTGAAAAGGACATAGGAGCTAGCATGAATAGATTCCTACTGGCCACATTTGGAACAATTTGAGAGTAACAGATGATAGCCCACTGAATAAAGTAAGAATCTGTGAATCCATAAAGATATAAATTAATAAATGTGAAAAGTGGGAAGCTATTCCTTACAAGATGTTACCTCATAGAGAAAGATGGAAAGAATGATAAATTTAAAAAAATCACTATTTGCCAGTGATCAGGGAAATAGCTGACTCAGGTAAGAGTCATCAATGGATCCTAAACTAGAGGAACAAGTTATTTTCAGCGTCTGAAAGTATCTAAACCCCCACCAGACACACACAATTATAAAAAAATAGTAATTACAAAAGGATAAAGAATAATTCTATAGTAGAGAACCTAACATCACCAATAATGGAACATACAGACATCATGTGTTTCCAAATATGATGCACTTAGAAGAAAACATAACTTCTGTGATATTCCTGCCAAAAATGCAAACCTTGAATTTAAATGTAAGGTAATACCAAATAAACCTAAATCAAGTATACCTATAAAGTAACTGGCATGTACTCTCAAACTGTCTATGTTCTAGGCAGAGAAGCACTGAAAAACTGTTCCAGACTCGAAGAGGCCGAAGAGACACAAGTGAATGCAAAACAAAATCCAAGATTTTCAATTCCTATAAAAGCACATTATTGGGACAATCTAAACAATGAAATTTCAATAAGTTCTGTATAGTAGTAGTAATACTATAACAGTGTTAGTATCCTGATTTTTAAATTTTACAGTAGATATGTGAGTGAATGTCCTTGTTTTAAAAAAATACACAATGAGGTACTTAGGGGTAACAGGGCATCATGCCTACAACTGATCTCAAATGTCTCATTTTTATATTTTTTATATTGTTATATATATATATGCAACAAAACAAATGTAATTAAATCTTAACATTGGGGGAATCAAGATGAAGATTATATGGAAATTCTTTGTTCTATTTTTATAATTTTTCTGTAAATCTGAAATTATATAAAAATTAAAAGTTCAAAAAACAAACTGAAAGATACAATATAAAAAAGAACATTAAGGGCGCCTGGGTGGCTCAGTTGGTTAAGCGACTGCCTTCGGCTCAGGTCATGATCCTGGAGTCCCTGGATCGAGTCCCGCATCGGGCTCCCTGCTCGGCAGGGAGTCTGCTTCTCCCTCTCCCACTCCCCCTGCTGTGTTCCCTCTCTCGCTGTGTCTTTCTCTGTCAAATAAATAAATAAAATCTTTAAAAAAAAAAAAAAAGAACATTAAATTATCTATATCAGTGTTAACAAAAAAAAGCAGATACATACCTTTATCACAAAACTTCACGTGTCTTTTAATTAGAACTGCTGTATTACTACCAGAAAATATGTTACTTAATGAACTCTTCAGCCATTACTATACTTCAATAATTTATTATTTCTCAATTTTGGAAACTCACTTTTTCTGTAAACTTGTCCTAAGATAGTCTCTTAAAATATTATTTACACTAGTTTTGCTACCAAAAAAGTTCCTTTAAATACTAAATATCTCAAACTAATGAAAAATAAATACATGTGTAAACATATATCATAAATCAAAATGGTTTGTTTTCTGGAATGGCCCAACATTCCAAGGAGATTTAAAACTACACAATCTGTGAAAGAGATCTGTGTACAGGAATTTCATATTTCATCCTTTTGTAACAATGATCAACCATATTGTTTCTTATCTAATACTTACTTTTCTGTGTTATTAAACTCTTAAAGCTATTTCCTGCTACTTGTTACAAAACACTTGAGTATTCTCAACAAAGGAACAAGTTAAAAATGGCATTCCAAGTATAAAATAATAAAGTCACAGCACTGGGAAAGAAGTAGAAGATCTAATTCCAGTTTAAATCTAACCCTACAGTCTCCTCAGAAAGCAGAGTGTTCTGTCTTAATTCTGTTAACAGTCTAATAGGCACAAAGAAATGTACATTACAAATAAACAAAACATTTTGAAAATCACTGATAAAGAAATACAAATTTAAGCAACAATGAAATATAAAATTGATAGCCTATCAAAATGACATGTATTTTTAAATTATATGTAATGCTTATATGAGTGTAATAACCTTCCTAGAAAATAATATAACAAACATTAAGAATCTTTCATACATTTTCACTCAGTACTCTGAATCCCACAAATCTATCCTAAAGACATTAATCAGTGACTGAATTTTGGATTACATTCAAGAATGTATATTAGAAAAGCACTTATCATAGAGGAAAATTAAAAACAATGTAAAGATCCAACAATATAAAAATGGCTAGATAAATTGTAGTGCATATGTAAAATAGAACACTAGACTTACAAAATGTTTATTGAAATTTTTTAATGATATTTAAAGATGTACCCAGTATAGGGGTGCCTGAGTGGCTCAGTCAGTAAAGCATCTGCCTTTGGCTCAGATCATGATCCCGGGGTCCTGGGATTGAGCCCTGAGTCAGTCTCCCCACTCAGTGGGGAGTCTGCTTCTTCCTCTCCCTCTACCCCTCCCCCCACTTGTGCTCTCTCACTGTCTCTCAAATAAAATCTTAAAAAAAAAATGTACCCATATTATAGGTACTCAAAGGATACTTTTCTTATCACTACCAATTAGTTAATTGGTAACTAAGCTTTCTATCTTGCCAAAATATAAACTAAATAATGGTAGGAAAGGGGTGCCTGGGTGGCTCAGTTGGTTAAGCAACTGCCTTTGGCTCAGGTCATGATCCCAGTGTCCTGGGATCAAGCCCCTCATCAGGCTCCCTGCTCATCGGGAGCCTGCTTCTCCTTCTCCCACTCTCCCTGCTGTGCTCGCTTTCTCTCTCTCTGTCAAATAAATAAATAAAATCTTTATAATAAACAAACAAATAAACAAATATAGGAAATTGTCTATTTTATATATCACTGTACTCCCACAGTGACTGGCACAGAGTTAAACATTAAGAAAATATGTATTTGCCTATGATTCTAATAGGAATTCATAATATACAAATAAAAAATTGCAATATAATAAATGTATAAAATATAATAAAATGATAAAATTATCAACACTGTTTATAAAAAAAGTATAAAATGTATAAAATAAAATGTATAAAATTATCTTAATAATAAAATATATGTAATAATAATAATAAATGTATATAAAATTATCTTAACATTGTTTTTGTATATATATATAATAAATGTATAATAAAATGTATAAAATTATCTCAACACTGTTTTTAAGAAAAGCACGTTTGGGGGTGCTTGGATGGCTCAGTCAGTTAAGCGTCTGACTTCGGCTCAGCTCATGATCTTGGGGTCCTGGGATCAAGCTCTGAGTTGTGGGGGTTAGGGGGGGTCCATCTCAGCAGGGAGTCTTCTTCTCTCTCTCTCTCCCTCTGCCCCTCTCCCCTACTCATGCGTGCATGCACTCTCTCTATCCCCCCTTTCAAATAAATATTCTTTAAATAAACGAACAAACAAATAGAAAAGCACATTTGTATACCCATATGGGTATGAAAAAGGATATGGGCAATCTTTGCTTTCATAATGGCAAAATGATAATTCAGACTAAACTTCCCTCTGAAAACAATTAGTTACACAAAATAAATATTTTTTAATCTTCTTTAATACATCATAAAGTTATGGAAGTAGTAAAGAATTAAAAGACCAGTATCTGAGGGATGAAGAAAACCAGAAGTGAGTACAACATCGAAGTGTTTTTTTTCCACCTAAGTGTTATACTGATTGTGAAGGGGTGCTTATGATGCTGAGATCTTGTACCGTATATCTTCAGCCTCTTGGCTGAGAAACAGAAATTGTAGTCCATGGCTCCACAAAGGGAGGTGTTCACCACATTTGGGTTGGGACCTTGAAAGCCTTAACCCTAGTACACAAACCTCATCATTAAATCATCTGCAATCCTGAAATTGAATTGAAGTGATCTCTGAGAGTTAGTATCCCCAGGCACCTTGCAGAAACAAATAAAAATACATTCTGGAGAAAGTATCTTAGCCTTCAAATTATTTCTACAAACAATTCTGCACATATTAATATCCAACACATAACAAAAAATAACCAGGTGCTCAAGCAAACAAGACCACATGAATAAAAATCAGCAGAAACAATAGGGGGCAGAATGAAAATGATCTCCGATAAAAGGCTGAAGGAATAAGGGATAAAGGCAACGGGGCAAATTTAAATATTATCCTCATGAAACAACAAATGAAAGGGATTATAGAGTTAAATCTAGAAGTGAAAACTTTAAAATCGATATATAAATAGAAGGGCTAAATGGAGTTACAAGTGTTCTAAGATTCCTATTAGAATGTCTGGGACAGGGCGGCTGGGTGGCTCAGTCAGTTAAGTATGTCTGACTCTTGATTTTAGCTCATGTCATGATCTCAGGGTTGTGAGATCGAGCCCCGCATTGAGCTCCATGGTGGACACAGAGCCTCCTTAAGATTCTCTCTCTCCCTGTCCCTCTGTCCCCCTCCTCTCTCTCTCCCGCTCTTAAAAAAAAAAAAAAAAAAAAAAGTCTGGGACAAGGAAAAGTACAAATTAGCATTATCCTTATCCTTAATTTATTTTTCTAGTCTACAGATCTTTTTAAATGTTATTTTGGCACTTCTTTTTTGTGGTATAATTTATATACAGTAAAACTGCCACTTTTCACGTGCAATTTCTCTAAGTTTTGACAATGGTAGTCATGTAACTACCACCAGATTCAAAATTAGAACAGTTCCATCAGCCCATACAATTCCCTTGCATCCCTTTATAGTCAAATCCTCCTCCAATTCCTGCAACTACTGATCTGTATTCTATCCCTATAGTTCTTCCTTTTCTAGGATAGCATATAAATGAGAGCCATATAGAATATAGCCTTTTGAGTCTGGCTTCTCTCACTTAGCATGATGTACTTGAGACCCATCTATGCTGCTGCATGCAGCTTGTTTGTTTATATTGCTGAGTACTACTCCACTGCATGGATGTACCACAGTTTATTGATTCACTCTCCAGTTGAGGTACATCTGAGTTGTTTCCAGTTTTGAACAATTACAAATAAAGTCACTATAAACATTTGCATACAGGTTCACACATAAGTTTCCATTTCACATGGGTAAATATCTAGGAATGGGATTGCTGGATAATACTAGATTTTAGTAAGTTAAGTATGCATGTGAAATACGTCTATTTGGTAGGACAAGGAATAGGAAAATGACAGCACCTCAGATCATCTTGCATCTCACGTACCTTCCTTATGGTCTCAATGATGTTCTCCTTACTCATTCTTTCATTATTACTCTAGTAAGATTATTACAAAATACTGGATATTGTATTTGTCTACTGGATTTGTATTTTTGTCAAGTCATCAAGTGAAGAGGAAGGAAATAAGAGATAGGATTTCTAATAAAAATTATAGTAAACCAAGAAGTGTAATAAATCTTTCAATTTTGTGAAAAAATAAACATTACTTCCCCTGACTATTCAATAATTAGAATAGGTCTAAAATAAAATAGCTAACTGTATGCTGGAAGAATAAAAATGCTGTATTTTCATTGCAAAATTAAGGCCATTATGAGGACAGCTGTTTGAATTCCTACTCCTAGTCCTATAAAATGCATATGGTTAACTGGTCAGTAGGAATGGAATATTGAAAAAAGTAGAATGCAGATAACCAGAGAAATGTGTGAACTGTTAAAAGATAAGCTTTTTTGATTTGGGATAATTTGTGTGTAATGTTTTTTTTAGACACTGAAATGAGGAAAAGTTCATAGCACTTGGCAAACATCTTTTTCTTCGAACTAAATCTTTTTGGAGCTGTGGCTATACTTTAGGCATGTTCCCTAAAAGAGTTGAAAGAAGGATTCCACATTAAAATGCAAATTAGTATCCAATGAAATATCATTTGAAAGTTGATTGACATTGAAGCATCCCTGAAGTAACAAAATAAAGGTTGAGATAAGCAGGACTAATATTTTTATTATGGTTCCTGCTGACACCTGCTGGTTCAATTTTATCTTCCTCCTTAATATATATTGATGTGTTAAAAGTCTCAGATATGAAGCTTTGTACCACATAAAACAGAATCCTCAGATTAATCAAGGGACCACCAACTCAAAAACTAAATGAGCACACATCAGTCAACTAATCGCTTCCCATATCCACTGACTTACTGAAATCAGTGTTGTGGCTTTACTGTAACTCAATTCCCAGTGAATTTAATTAATTAATTAAACTATTACCTAATATTTTGATTCTGCATTCTTTAATTCTGAGACTTAATTCTAAGATTAAAGTTACATTTTTTACTTAAACTGTAAAAGGTAGTGGATCACATTATTAGAACCCAAAAATGCCAAAAAGTGGATGTCTTTAAAAATATACAGGTAATTTTTTGGTTTGCTTTAGCAAATCCAAAATCCTATACTTGTAAAATAGTAATACATGGCACTTACTAAGGTCTCAAAATTTTACTCTCTCCACACCCTCCTCCTTTCCCCTAAACTCATTATAAAATAATATGGAAAAGAAGTGGCACTTTCTTCCTCCTTGAAACTTCAGTGTTTCATACTCTTAACATAAAAAAATAATAATAATTAAATGTCTCTTTAAGAAAAAGAGATACTACATAATAGTAAGCCACCTTTTTAAAAAAAAATTTTGTTATGTTAATCATCATACATTACATCATTAGTTTTTGATGCAGTGTTCCATGATTCATTGTTTATGTGTAACACCCACTGCTCATGCAGAACATGCCCTCTTTAATACCCATCACCAGGCTAACCCATCCTCCCACCCCCCTCCCCTCTAGAACCCTCAGTTTGTTTCTCAGAGTCCATAGTCTCTCATGGTTCGTCTTCCCCTCCAATTTCCCCCCCTTCATTCTTCCCCTCCTGCTATCTTCTTTTTTTTTTTTTTAACATATATTGCATTATTTGTTTCAGAGGTACAGGTCTGTGATTCAACAGTCTTACACAATTCACAGCGCTCACCATAGCACATACCCTCCCCAATGTCTATCACCCAGCCACCCCATCCCTCCCACCCCCCACCACTCCAGCAACCCTCAGTTTATTTCCTGAGATTAAGAATTCCTCATATCAGTTAGATCATATGATATATGTCTTTCTCTGATTGACTTATTTCGCTCAGCATAATACCCTCCAGTTCCATCCACGTCGTTGCAAATGGCAAGATCTCATTCCTTTTGATGGCTGCATAATATTCCATTGTATATATATACCACCTCTTCTTTATCCATTCATCTGTCGATGGACCGCTTGGCTCTTTCCACAGTTTGGCTATTGTGGACATTGCTAGTAAGCCACCTTTTTACTTATCTTTTTACTTGTTCTTACTGTTTCTCTAGTTCAGCAAACCTAGTAAGAAATAGACTCCATATATCACTATTAAATAGAGACCATACCTAAGGATACATAGGAGCAAGCCAAAACAAAATGTGCAGGGGAGGCTGAATAAATACTTTCCCTTCATTTCTTAATTATGCATTAATATATTTTTCCCATAGTAAATAATTATTTAAACCTAAATATTAGTTATTTTCTAATATATGATTTTGAATAAAATTAATCTTGAGTACATGCTATGAATCAGCCAACCCTGGTTGGCCATCAGGATCATGTGTGGAGGCTTATGAGTTTTTTTATTTGGCTGCTTGCCCACCCCACCCCCACCCACCCAATCCCATCCTCTGATTCTGACTGGACAGGTCTTGAGTGAAACCTATACTTCTCCGTTAAAAACCAAATAAATAAAATGGCAGATAATGGTGATGCACAACTAGATTTGAGAACTACACAGTGTTTGAATGTAACAGGTAGTGGGTTCAGTCAATATGCAGTTTAGCTCTTTGTGTCCAGCAGTGTCACTGTGGCTGAAAACGATGAGCGACGGCTGCCAAACTGCCCCCTGCATTGGCCCCGCAGATAAGGCTGTTTCAGACTCAGGCAAAGCACATGAAGGAAGCGGCTCATGCTCAACTTCTTTCTGAGTCTAAACCGGATCCAAACAGAAACAAGCAACAGTGTTTTTATTGAAGGCACTGACTGGTAACTTAGTGGAAGGAGGAGAAAAGGGGAACAGCAGCTGCAGCAGGAGTTCTGGACGATCCCAATGGGTTCCTGCTGTTGTCAATACTGTTATTCTCATATGTTGTTACGTATTTTTAAAAAAGGAAAACTGAGGCAGAACGCAAACACCTCAGGCATATACAGAAGTCTCTTGTGAATATCTCCTCCTCCTTTTTTAAAACTGATCTGAAGTCCTCCACTAGTTTCAAATTCATATATAAACTGATTTACTCCCCAAATTAGAACATTGGAACAGCTATTTCAGACAATATCTATACATGAGCTTATTTTTAAAATAATAAAGATATAGGTCTAAGCTACTGAACTTAAAAAAAAAAATTAAGCATCTTAATATTTGCCAGTTTAAGAGACATGTGCCAAAGTACATTACAGCACAGCAAAAAATAAATATTAAGACATGCTCTCATCACTAGAGTTCTCTATTGTATCATCAAAATATAAAGACTACTACTCTTCTGAAAAGGATCTACGCAAAAACAAATTCAACCTCTGTCACTTTCTGACCCACGGATTAAACTAATGCCTCTTTTCCGAGCTCTTGTTATTAGCAGCCCCTGCTTTAGGCATTCTTCTATTATTTCTGCCACTACTGTTCTTGCCATAGTATTTTACTGATTAGGAAGTGTTTTCCTATACATAATGTTACTTACCTACCCCTTTCAATCCCCCCTTTAAAAACAGGGGTTTTGCCCTCCAAAATCCAGTAAAACTGACTTGAGTCAACAACAGGATCATGTTCCCTTCTTTCGTAGAGTTAGCAATGTCCCACAGACAGAAATCCTTGCTTCTCTTGGGCGTTAAAGAAACAGAGTTCTTAAGTGTTTGTCTAAAACACTGATTCTCAAACTTTTCCATGAGCTGGAGGACAAAGCCTACTCCTGGAAGTTGGGAATGTGGCTAGAAGTCCACGTAAAGGAGAAATCCATTCAGAGTCTACTTTCTCTTTTTAAAAGATGAGGAACAGTTTTCATTCCCCTCTTCGTTATATAAAACATTTTCCCCCCAAAAATCTGCAAGTGTAACTGATGCCCCAGGAAGAGGGTTTCAAGCACCAGGCTCATGAGGTGCAGACCTAAGTGAACAAGACCTGTAATAATGGACACTCTATCCCAAATCTCAGCATTGCAGAATCTAAAGGGATGTGATACATCCTCTATTTCAATCCCCTTCAATTTTATATAATAATTCTAATTGCAAAGATTAACAGACTTCAGAAATTACTGGCAGGAGGGGAAAAGGGTTACAAATGCCATGTGAGAGTTTGGAAAATTTCATCTTAAGTATTTTATTTTAAAAGCACTTGTAATTCCAATTTGTCAGTTCTAGCTTAAGAAAAAGAAGAAGTATCGAGAAGGCTTTTTTACCAACAAATTTTTGTTTTGTTTTGTTTTTCTTGAGCCTCCTCATCCCTGACCTGAGAGTTGTTTGGATGAGGGGGAGCTCGGAGGGCACAGCAGGAACCCTGCCATTTCAGGGACTCCTGGGGAGCCCACGCAGTGCAAATGGAAGGAAGAGCATGGGAGCTGAGCACCGCCTGCTTCTGAGGCTGTGCGCACAAACACTCCAACCCAAAAATAACACCTTCCAGAGGAGTAAGTTTCCACACTGAGGGCTGGGGCGAGTGACTCAATGATTGACAGGGGATTGCTAAAAGAGAGGAGAGCGCCAGACCATCCCTCTCCAGTCATCCTTGTGAACAAAGACTGGGTCACATTTTTTTCATATTCCTGACAACACCTACAACGGCACTAAAACTCTAATATGATGATTGATGCCTGTGAGCACTGAAATCCTCAGCCGGTGTAACTAACGTGGAAGCAATTCGTGCTGCTGCGGCCACGAATGAGTTATTTCTGGTTTGGAAAGATACGTGGCTGAAGTACCTCTGACTCTTTAGGTACGGCCAAAAAGAGTCAGCAGACTGGATGCCCTAAGATGAATGATTGTAATAAACTGTCCTCAGACATGAAATTTTAGCTTCGTGCTAAATCCAAACTGCTGTGTTCTTTGTGATTGCCACAGAGTTTATAAAAAGCCTTTTGCTGAACAAAGGGCTCCCCAATTCTGATGGCTTTGAACCACAGTTTGTCTCAAACCAGTTGCAATATATGACCTATTTTGAAATAAAGCTTAAATGTGACTTTTCAAGTGTTTCTTGTTAATGGTCACTGTGTGGCAAGGCACACCTCCCACCCCTTACTGCTTCCTCGACACTTAACACATCTCCAGTGCAGAAATGCTGAATGTCTCTCAGTGTCACCTGCATTCTCCCGACACACCATCAACAGAGTGAGGTTCCAGAGAGAGAAGAAATGGGAGTAGAAAAGCAATTTTAAAAATCAAGTGAGGACAACAAGAGAGAAGACAGAGAAAAAAATGCATTTTTTAAGCTATAGCCGATTCCTTAGAATATTAATGATGGATTCTATAAAAAGAACTGAATCTCTTAAGTTTGATCATCTAAAACAGAGATCAACAAACTTTTTGTATAAAGGGCCAGATGGTAAACATCTTAGGCTTCAAGGCCATACAATCTCTGCTGCACTCACTCAACTCCATAACGGCAAAGCAGCCACAGAGAATATACAAAGGAAGAGGACTGGCTGTGTTCCAGTACAACTCTATTAACAAAAAAAGGTAGTGGCCACATTTGGCCCATAGGCCACAGTTTGTCAACCTTTATTCTGAAGTAACGTTTGTTACATTTTGGCCCAATGAAATTCTGGGGCCTCAGAAATACTGTATGGATCCTTGTTATCTGAAACCCTCTGTACTGAGCTTAGGGCTTGCCCATTTCCAACATAAATTCCTGGTTTTTCAAATGGAATTAATAAAATGAGTTGCTATAAAACAAAAGACAGACCTATTAAATTCATACTGATGTAAGAATAAAATATTTTGTGGTTATCCTAAATACTTCATAAATTTAGATATGCCCCATGGAATGATTTCCAGTGGGGCTCATTAATTTACACTTCTGTTATTCCCTCCTTACCACAATGCACACAAATATAACCCTCTCCCACTAAAAAATCCACAAATTAATAAAATTATATATGGAACATACCCCATGCATCACATACCACAAGCATCACTATCAAAAATTCTATGGATCCCAACAACCCAATATGACTAAGTACAAAATCGGGGGAAGGCACCCAGCTAGTCTATTATCACAAATAATTCAAGAAACCAAAGAGAAAGCAGTTGACAAGATAAAAAGCAAAGCAGAGATTCTGGCAGACTCGTGGTGCTGGGGAATTCCCACCTGAACAGAGTGGGAACAGAAAGCATGAAGGAGCGGAGGTCTGGGTAAACACCCTAGACATTCAGCCAAGACCTCTAAGATAGACCAGCCTCCCCTTGATTAAGATAAAAGGCGGTATGCCCACCAGGAAAAAAACTGAATCTTCTCTGGAGATGGTGACACCATTCAGAGTCTCTACAAGTTTTCATACACATCTGACATGCAATTAAAAAAAAAATCACCAGGCTAGCCAAGAAATCATACATAGAACCTAAAAAAAGGGTGGGGTAGGGGGAGCAGACAACAGAAACAGTCTACAAAGTGAACCAGATTTTAGAACCATGAGAGACGAACTTTAAAATAATTTTGATTAATATGTTCTATAGATTAGCTGGAAATAAGGAGAATTTCACCCAAAAACAGAAATTTATAAAAAGAGACAAATGTACTATCCACGACAGAAACAAACAAAAGTACTGATTTAACGCTGGCTCAAACAGATCAAAGATGTGTGGCAATCTCCAGGGTGTTCACTAATAGAATAGTGAAAGAATATATAACTAGCAAGGTAACAGGGCAGGGGGTAGAATAACAACGACAAAATAGGAACGATTAAAAAAGGAAAGCAAAACAGGAGGGCAAAATAGGAACAAAGAACTGAACAGCTAAAAATAAATAATAGGCTTAAGTCCAAATCTATCAGTAATGACATTAAATGTAAATGAACTATAAGCTCCAATTATAAGACAAAAATGATCAGATTTTTTAAAATTCTAAATGCTTCTAAGATATGTCTTACATAGTGGAACACAGGAAGATATTTTCCAAGAATGTAAAAGAAATACTATGTGAACACTGGCCCAAAGAAAGCTAGTGTAACTAACTTTATATTAGACAAAGTAGTTAAGACAAAAGGCATTGTTAAAAATAAGGAATATTTCATAAAAATAAAAGATACAATAAGACAATAAGACACAACAATTCTACATTTAAATAACACCGCCTAAAACTATAAAGCAGAAACTAAAAGAACTAAAAGGAAAAAAGACAATTCTACAATCAAGAGTTACAGGTTTTAAAATATCTCTCCAAGCAACAAACAGAACAAGCAGACCAAAAAACTAAATAGCATGTGTTGGAAAGAGTTAAACTGCCCAATAACTAATTAATAGCATTAAGTGCATGCACTGGAAAAGAACAAAGTCTGAAAAATCGATATCCAGCATCTGCAGTGGATGCTGTGGTGTGCCCTCCAGAGAGCTTTTGAGGACAGAGGCACTCGTTCTCCAAGCTGCAGGGAGTAATGGCTGCTCGGGGCTCACAGCTGAGTCCCTCTCTAGGCAGCTGCATCCAATGACTGGTCACTGTGAGGGTACAAAGATCCAGACCCCTTGCATCAATCTGAGACAATCCTGAAGGGCTATGCTAGCTCCTGAATGGTCCCATGGGACTGGCTGAAGCCTTTGTTGCAAACCACACTGCAATTCAGCTCCTTCTGCCCAGTCCTGTTTCCTTCCCAGCTTTCACTGGAACAAGTCTTTTGCTGATATTTTGGAAGGGCAGGGGGGGTGGTTTGACAAGAAATTTAGCTTATGTTTGGAAAACTAGGTCACATGATCAATCTTAGCTGAAATATAGGCTGGGAGATGACTAATTTGCTTTTTAGCATCTGTGGCAGAAGTATGCAAGGGAGAGGGTGGGAATGGATGTGGGGTTGGTCAGTCTGTGGTGTCTGCCTCAGTGACCATGGGTGCCAGAGCTAACCTGAATAAGCCTCAGTGTCCTCTTGGGGATAGCAGTAGCACCCACTAGGTGGGACTTGGATTTTTCATGTATTATTAAATCTTTCACATCTAGAACAGTATCTTATGAATGTATTCATTCAGAATTAATAAATGAAGATCATTATGAGAATACATGAATAATGCATTTAAGGCACTGAGTCCAGTGCTTGACATTTAGTAACTACAAATGATATCTACTTTTGTTTTCAATGTATGCAGTGATTAAGTGTATCAATTTATTATACAAGCATAAATAGAAATTTTCACAATTTGATTGTATTTGTCATATTTTGTCACTTAATGTGTAATTGAAGGTTGTTTTCCTGACAATTAACATTTCTAAAAGAATAGTTTTAATTAATATGGTATCTGCCTTACTATGTAGATATAGAGATAGAGATACATGAGTGCTGTTTCTGTCCTTCCCCCTTTCTCCCTGCCTGCAATGTGGATGTGATGCCTCACGCTCAAGCAGCCATGTTGTTCCATGAGAAAGACAAAGAATCAGAGAGATACCAGCCCTGACCTCGATGAACATTACACCAAAGCCAGCAGCCATCTACACTTCCAGATTTCTCATTATCTAAGAAAAATAAACCCCCTTTTTTGTGTGTGCCATTGTTGTTACTTGAAGCTAAATGGATTCCTAACAGATTTGTCACACAGCTAGTGAATAAGTAACAGAGATTCAAAACTAGGTCCGTCTCCAAAGCATAAAACTGGATAATTTTTCTAGGAAAGCTTATTCCAAACTGTAAATACATAGATTTTCCACATATAAATGCTTGTTTCAAAGATAGCTATAATTTGTAAAAAATCAAGAAGATAAATCATCCAAGCATTCTGTTCTCTTGTCATTTTTCTTACTTGATTGTTGTACTCAATAAACTTATATGACCCTTTCCTGACTTTTAAGGATAGCTTTTTACACACTATCTTGTGAACAATAATGCCCTTGAGCTGTTTCAGAAGCATTAAGCTTTAGAATTAATAATATTAAACTTCTCCCAATTTTCCTAGAATATGGGGGTGCATAAGAGTCTGGAGTATTTTTAATTGGCAAGTTATTAACTTTTAATCTTCACATTAAGACCTAAATCTGGGAAGATAAATCCTTCTGGAAACAAGCAGTAACAGAAGATACATCAGTAGATACCTTTTCATTAAAAGAAGTATCTCTGATAACTGAAAAATTACTTTTCCTCCTTAAATATGGTATATTAATAAATGTCTTCTTCAAATAAAAAATACTCATATTCAGGTTAAATTTAAAAATCAAATTAAAATTTGATTTTAAAAAGTCAATCCTTGCCCTCTTTCAGTTTACAACAATAAGGGAAATATTTTTAGTGGTTAAAACTGGTAACTGTCTCGAATCCTCTAGAATAAGCATCCATAACACATTCCTGTTAAATCATGTATACACGACCAAACTCAAGGACAGTCAATAGGGTCAATTCCACAAACACATATCCAATGCTTTGACCGCACTAGGTCCTATGAGGAGGTCAAGATGCCCTGTCCTTTCAGTCTAGTGAGACATACAAACATGTCAATTATTACAAATGTATGCACAAGTGCTCCTGGAAGCACAGAGGCCTTTAAGTTGAATAGAAATAGGGATGGTGACGGTATTACCAGAGCCAAGAAGGCTTCCCACTGACCTCCAATCATTGTGTCTTTCCTTCTTCCCACTACTCTCCACTGACTATCTTTACCAATAGCAAATAGCAAATCACTATCTCAGGCCCAGCCTCTCCTATAAACAGCTCCACCTGGATTTCCTATAGACACCACAAACTCCATATCCAAAAGTGAGCTAAACATCTTCCCCCACAAACTGCCTCCAACTATTTTCTACTTCAACTGATAAACACTACCATCCACCTGGTCACTATGATGGAACCTGGAGTATCTTTCATTCAACCCTGTCTCCCCCACATCCAATCACAAATGATTATTATTAATTACCAAGTGGTAACAATAAGAGCAAAAATAAATAGAAAATAAAGACTATAAAACTCCACAAAACTAAAAGCTGAATCTTAAAAAAAAAAAAAATTAAGAAAGACAAACTTATGGCAAGATTGATCAAGAAAAAAGAATGCAAAGATAAATAAGAAGACTCTCAGGGGGCATAACTACAAATCCAGTAGAATAAGAAATGTGGGGAGAAGGAGAGAAGAATACAAGCAATAGTAAGAAGAATTATTTATGTCAATAAATGTAAAAGCCTTAGATGAAATGGACAGTTTCCTAAAAAACATGTGTGTGCTTGTATGTCTACAAAACTAATTCTAAAATATGAAAGAAAAAGAAACCAAAAATAGCCAAGAGATTTTTGGAAAAATACCACCAAAGTAAAAGGCCTTTTCCAAACAGATGTCAAGACTCATTGAAAGTACCACTGAAGCAGGAAAAAACAAGACCAATGGAACAGAAAAATAGCCCAGAAACACAACTGCTCATGTATGAAAACTTTGTGTCTGACAAAACAGGCATTACACTTTAAGTGAAAGAAATACAGACCATTCAGTAAGTGGTATGGAGACAAATGGTTATCAATTATTGTAAATAAGAAAAAAATACACCTACATGCTACATACATAAGAATTATCACCTTGCAGGGGAATAAAGACCTAAATGTCAAAATTAAAACTTTAAATTTTTTTGAAGAAAACAGACAATTGTCTTCATGGCATCAAATTAGAAAGAAATATACTTCAGGATAAAAGGTACGACCATTAGACACTGATAAATCCAGTCTATTCATCAAAAAATACAACCAAAAAAGTGCAAAAAGAAGTCACAGACCAGGAAAAAAAAAAAAAAAAAAGACTCGTAATATATACAACCAACTTAGAATTAGCATCTAGGATTTGTAAGGAATTCAATAAACAAAAGATAACCCAATTTTTTCAAGACTGGCAAAAGACATAGAAAGGTAATTTTCCAAAGAGCATTTGAAAAAATATTCAATCTCAGTACAAATCAAGGATACGCAAATTAAATTAACAATAGAATACCATTTTGGATCCACCATCAGGCTAAAAACTTTACATTCTGGCAAAATAAAACCAAGCTATGGAGCAACTGGAACTCATATACTGTTAAGTGGAGGGCAATGTCCCCATGACCCCCCAATTCCCCTTCTGGGTAATATATTCCAAAGAAACTCCCACATGGGCACAAAAGATATACACAAGAATGTTTAGGGCAACAATGTTTATAACAGCAACTGTTGGAAAAAGCATTGGCTTTTGCCAGCCCCTACCCACCCCACCAACCCCAGAGGAGAGTAACAGCTTGGGACTGCTTCACGGGTTAGGTTCCCAGTTTGAGGGCTCCTAATCCACCAAGTTAAAATAAAAATGACTTGCAAACTTGAATGTTGATCTCAGTTGGTGTTTCAAAACACTTTAAAAATATAAAAGTGATACTGTGAGATACATCAAAGAAAGTAACAGCTAATGCACCAAAGAAAATACTATATAAAATCTACGACTACCCCTTTACTATTTACCTAATAGAAAACACAGCAAAATCCTTCTGCGGGCTTAGAAAAGTCAATACTCTAATAAGTTCCACTTGTTGCCAATGAAATAAAAATTATCATCCTTCTCTTCTTGGACCAACCTCCTAATAGATGGTGGAATTAAAGAACAACAAAAAATATTTCCAGGAAGAAAAAGACTAAATTTCTAAATTTATAATGATGATAATAATTATTCATTTAGAAAAACTGTGTTTTAATTCTAGCATTTAATAAAACAGCACATTCAATTAAGTATGAATTTTGTTAAGTCTTAAGCCATCTAAAAGCATTAAAGAAAACTAACGGCATAAAAACTCCACAGGGTACAGATTTAGGAAGGTGGAGGCACGCTGAAATTTAGAGGAGTCTCTAAGAGTCTATTAAATTTGTTACAACAGACTGAAAACTGGCAACAGGTTCCCATATGACTACCCTAAAATGAACTAAACTACAGGTTTTCACAGTGGATTTTGATGGCAATTCTGATATTAGGGATTTGGGGTATTTTTTATACATTTTCAGGGGGAAAAAAACAATGCTCAAGGAATATTTTCATCAGAACATTTCATCTGTTTCATTTGTTTCAAGTATAATACCAGCACTTTTGGAAATAATATGACTAAGAGTATAGGAAAGAATTATTCATGGTATTTGGAAATGGTTAATTTCATGTATCAAGTTTACTGGGTCATGGGGTGCCCAGATACTGGTTAAGCATTATTTCCAAGTGTGTCTCTGAGGGTGTTTCTGGATGAGATTAAGGTTTGAATTGGTAGACTTGAATTAAGTAGACAGTCCTCCCCAATGTGGGTGGGCCTCAGCCAATCCTTTGAGGACCTGAATAAAACAAAAAGGCTGAGCAAGGAAGAATCCACCCCTTCTGAATGATGACTGAGCTGGAACACTGGTTTTCTCCTGCCCTGGGACTGGGGCTTATACCATGGCTCTACTAGTTCTCAAGCCTTCAGACTTACACTACAAGTTATACCACTGGCACTCCTGGTTCTCAGACCCTAGAGTTTGTACTAGAACACACAAAATGGGTTCTGGTTCTAGGGTCTTGGACTCCGACCAGAACTATACCATCAGCTTTCCTGGGCCTCCAGCCTACAGATGACAGATTTCAGAACTTCCCAATCTCCATAATCATGTGAACCAATTCATTACAATAAATCGTGTGTGTGTGTGTATGTGTGTGTGTGTGTGTGTGTGTGTGTAGAGCTAGAAATACAGCCAGTTGCATAGGTTGAGATAACCACATATACAGAGAGAGGTATATGTGCATGTGTGTAGGTGTATCCTATTGGTTCTGTTTCTCTGGAGAACCCCCAACAGTATTGTATTCTTGAATTAACATTTGTTTGCAGAGCAATACAAATCAAATAATTAAGTAAACACAAAATAATGATTCCCCTTTTTTTTAAATAATTGAAACCTAAAGTTTTAACTTTTAAATCAGTTAGTATACAAATTCTTTATTCATTCTGACAACTTCTTAAAATCAATTAAATGCTATTCAATTTATAATTTTTAAAGGCCTATCATCAGAGCTTAGTAGCTATTCTGAGTATAATTCTAAAAATACAATGCAGCCTCACAAGGAATGAATAAAATAATTTTAAGTTGTTGACTCTAAAAGAATAAATATTTTGAAATATTTTGAAACATAAAATTAGCCTTCATCTTAAAAGCCCTTAACATTAATCTGAATGTTTAAGGAGGTCTGTAAGTGGGTCATGAGATATTTGCTCCCAGGCTGAAAATCTGTATACAAATTGTTCCCTGGAAAGGATTTTCAACCAAAAGTTATAAAAACCAAAAGAAGGATTAATAATGGAAAGTCTGACCTAACATCAGCCTGACTGCTATGATGATATTCTACTCAGCAGTAGAATGATCCTTAGTTCTCAGAGTATGAATGATCCTTAGTTCTTTCAACTTGAGAGATGCCGATAATCTACCTTTTCTCTCAATTGTGCTTTATGTATAACTAATCAAATTATAAGATGTTGGTTCATACAATCAGGGACTTACTATATCATAACTAACAAAAATAACAAAAATTGTAAATGTCTATCATTTTTCATTCTCTTTTCCAATGCAATACTAGAACCAGTTAAATCTTAATTCAAAATATGTATTAAGCCACATTTAAACTAAATTTTAACACTGATATACTTCCTAAGCAAATCGTTAGTTTAGGACTTTGAAAAAAGACTCAAGAGAGTAATAATTTCACTGAAATATCACTGGCATACAAATCTTATTTATAATCTACAAATGATTATTTTCTACTCATTCAAGTAAACTTGGTTCAGGGTAGTAAAAAGAAAACATGAGAGTCAACAGACATGGATCCAAGATCTGGTTCCACTACTTACACATATAACCTGCCACATGTCACTGAACCTCAACGAGCATCAGTTTTCTTCTTTGTGCAAAATGGAGATGGTGACACTTCCGTGACCTACATCACAGATGACTCGATAACATAAATTATGAATATATTTTAATAACTCTGAAAGCAGAACTTAAATGTAATAGATTACTGTACTATGATATGTGTGTTACTTGAAAAATACCTATTCTTATATTTTAGATATTACCTAAAAAATAACGTCAGGAAGCCAGTCTGTCATGGGTCCCACATGTCCCTGTATGGTCTCACTGAGTACAACAAACTACAAGGTGCGCTGACCTTGAGCCCCTTCTATATCTAGTGACCAAGGTAACCACAGTGTAACTTCAGCACAACTGCTCATTTCCTAGGTGACCGTTGACACGTTTGGTTGCTACTTGCTACAAAAGGTGCTGAGCCCTTAGTCCTATGTTTCTCAGCTGCAACTCAACTCCCTGCAAGCACAGCCACCATCCAGGTGCATCACGTCTCACCATGGTACTTGGGAGCAGGAAAACCAGCACTACCCGGACGGATGCTCTAGCTGTTTGTGTATTTTAAAAACTGTCTTGCTCTTATAGCTAAGTCTCACTGCCTACTTTCACACCTATGAAGCTGTGGCAAACCAATCTGCTTGCTTACTTAGTCATTTCCTTTGGGATCTTGTTACTTCATGCATTCTCTATGTGGTTTGGGTTCTTCCTGAAATATCTTGGTGCAAGTAGTATGCTGAGATATGAGACAGACAATGATTTTTTGGAACTCCTCCAAAAGGGCCCAGCTAGAAGACAATGTAGATATAATTGTTAAAACAGGAGTCCCCTGAAAAGAAATGGATGGAATCAGGGGTGCCTGGGTGGCTCAGTCAGTTAAGCGGCTGCCTTCAGCTCAGTTCATGATCCCAGAGTCCTGGGATCGAGCCCCACATCAGGCTCCCTGCTCCGCGGGAAGCCTGCTTCTCTCTCTGCCACTCCCCCTGCTTGTGTTCACTCTCTCGCTGTGTCTCTCTCTGTCAAATAAATAAAATCTTAAAAAAAAAAGAAAGAAAGAAATGGATGGAATCAGCACCAAAGAAATTCGGTCCAGAAACTGAACTATGGGAGCCCCAAAGCATACACCTGGTTGAAACCAAAAATGCCTCTACAGATCCAAATTTCTCCATGGAAACTACAGAGGTAAGTGGCAACCTTAGAACACATTACTCCTTCAGTACCTTCACTACCTAACCTTGTGCCCTTGCACCCTGATTTACCAGCCTTTTAAGAAAAGGGGGACCAGAGACAGACCCATTCCCAAGGGAGGACTGCAGGGGAAGAAGAGACAGGGTGGGAGAGAGAAGCTTTTCTGGCTTTTTTGGATACTGATGCTTAAGTGGGTATCTCGTCAGCTTCTCTTGAAGGGCAGAAGCCACACATTCAATTGGCTGAAGTTGCAAACAGAATAAAAGTAGAAGTTCCTGGAACAATGCAGGTGGGGACATTTGGATCCTTGTTGTGCACTGCTGCTGGGGCTCCTCTCATTGCTGAATGTACACTTGCTACTGATGTCTGACGTACTGCAGTTGTACCGTGAATGTGCATGAAATCCAAGGGGTCTTTTCTCAGCGTGGAAGATGTGCTTGTTGGAGGGGATCGTAGGACAAGTGCATAACAGATTCCCTAGTCAGGCAGTCCTCTCCCATGTTACACAACAAAAACAATATGGAATTCCAGAAGGAAAAAAAAAAAAAAAGAAATCACCATTTTGATTAAAAACCTCAAGGCAGTAAGAATTTTGAGAGATGTGAAATTTCAATAAAATCACCTTGTGTGGCCTTGTGAAAAAGACTAATGGGAGCTGGAGGCCTACAGTGGATTGCCAGCAACTGAGTTCAGTTGTGCCCTGTTGCTCTGGTTGTTCCCAATATTGTGACTGTGAATGAATCAACTGCACAAACTGAGGACACTGGGTATGCCTTCTTGGCCATTGCTAATGCCTTCCTCTCTCTCTCTCTCTCTCTCTCTGCCAATGCCTCTTTCCTAATCCCTTTGATACTATAAGATCAGTATCAGTTTACCTTCACCTGCAGGTTCCAAGACAGGTTTACTATGTAGCCTCAGAGGTACCTGAATTCCCTTGCTGTTTCCACCAGTGCAGTGTGGAAGAAGCCCTTGCCCTTCAGGAAAGACTTGGTTCCACTACATTCGTGATATCATGCTGACTGACAGGCTCAAAGAAAGAGCAGGTGGCAATGGCTTTAGAACAAAAACTGACTCACATGAAAGCCCAGGGGTGGTTCATTAATCCTGATAAGACACAGGGACTTGCAAATTCCAAGGCAAATTCTTGGGAGCAATGAGGGCTACCCTGAGTCAGTAAAGGAAAAATTACTCATCCTCTGCCCTCCAGCTACCAAAAAGGAGGCCTGGCAGTAAGTTGGACTGTGGGGACTAGAGACAACATGTGCCCCAACTAGGCTATCCTACTAGGGTTACACAGACTTCTGGTTCCATAAAGCAGTACAAGTACTGTTCCCTGGCAGGAGAGTTCATGCCCTACGGCAAATGGTCAGCAACTGATCCTTAGTTTTCGCCAATGAGACTATGCAAGCTCTAGAAGATCAGTAGATCAGTTTAAACTCTTCTTGCACAAGCCACAATGGGTAACACTCTAGCCTTAAACTATACTTGGCGGAACAGAATATGTATAAATTAATACCACTAGACAGCGGAACAATCCACATATCCCACAAGAAAGGAAGTTAAATGATTACCTGAAATAAGACCTATCAGTCCTCTCTGGGGCTTTATTCAATTGGCTGAATCCAGAATCCTGTGGTACCTGATGGAGATGAAAACTGCAGGTTGGCTTCATCCAACTGATAATCATCCTTATCAAGTGTTGCATGAGATCATGTGAATGGATTTGGTCTCAGCATATTTAATCTGAATTGCTGACGGTGTGGCATACTCATGTGAAATTTGACTTCAGCCTATGTTTAGGGCCAAACGGTAGACTATTAGAAAAGGCTATCTATCATGGTCCCAAGAGCCCCTATACATCCTCCTTACCAAATGCACCAAACTACAAGTACACCAACCAATCCTCTGTCCTTCGGCCATATCTGTAGCTAGTCATGTAGGGCAGGCAACCATAGCATGACTACAGGGAGATTGCTTGCTCCCTGCCTGATCCCCAGTTAGGGGGACAGGCTTGCTTACACTTTCTTCCAATGGTGTTGAGCCTTTAGCCCTGGGCTCTGACACTGTGACCCAGCTAGCTCAGTGAAAGCACAGCAACCATCCAGACCCATCTTACTACTCCATGGGACTTGTGGGCAAGAGAATCAGTGTGATTATGCCGATGCTCCTGCTGTTTGCTGTGCTACAATGAGCTGTTTTGCTCTGATCTCTGAGTCTCACTGTCTACTTTCAGGCCTCCAGAGCTGTGGCAAGACATCCTCCTTGCGTGCTTGGTCATTTACTTGTCTGGGTACTCCTTGCCAACCTGCATGATGGCCGGGAAGAACAATACTAAGCACCAACACAGTAACAACTTGTTCTATACACAGTAGGCCAGCATTTCAAACCATTAAAAGAAACTGTAAAAGTATGAGAAAGTTCAACAAGTCAGGATATTTACTTTGATGGATTTAATTTTTGATTTCACCAAACATCACAATCGATAATGCCTTAACATCACCTGAATGCATTACCAAACAGAAAATTAAGTAAGCAGAAACACAGCATGCCAAATAGCTAAGGAAATCATTTCAATTCTATCCTTTCACAAGTAAAACTAATTTCCACTAGTCATTTTACTGTTCTAAACACATTTATCACAAGTTTAAATACAATGAACATTAGAAAAGTGATCTAGTAACATAAATATTCCAGCTAGTTAATCTTGCAGCATAGATTATCTCTTTCCTGCACTGCACTCCTTTGAGATAAGGTCATCTGCTAGGGCAAAGATACTGTATACATGTTTTTAAAAAGAAAATGATCTTACAGATTTTCATTTTCACTTTCAATATTTCAGCATGCACCCACTGGTACAGCCTCAGGAAACTGAAATCAAAATGACATCTGGAAGACGACCAGCAACCAATCACCAAACTGAGTAAATCCTTCCTTTAACAAAACCCAGCTTTAGATATTTACACATAATTTTCTTATGCAAACTCTGTTGAAACAAATAACAATACTACCATTCTCCTCTCTCTGGCTCCTTTCATCCATTGTTATTCCCTCACCAATATGTAGTTAAGACTTAAATACCTATCATAAAATGTGCAGAAAACAATTGCAGTTCAGACTATATGAGGCAAGTATCTGTTTTCTTACTAAATTCAACAACTTTCAGCTTTCTAAGGCTGTTCCCCTGGGTGACACTTGAGTTAGCATGAATGCGTTGGTCTCAATTTTTAAGAATACAAGAAAAAATACACACATAAATTAACCTATACTTCACGTGTGTTGCTCACAGGTATGTTTTGTACTCAGTACAACACTCTCATTAGTGTGAGAAAAATTTCAGAATAATAGTCTTTAACGTTTAAATCAGTTTGGGCACATGAAGAAAAAGAAAAGGCACATTTAAAAACAAAAAAATCCCTTTGAGGCATGCTCCTGTTATATCTATGGTATCAAACTTATTCCCACCACTCCAGGAGACGTCAAAAGGTCACTACACAAAGCAGTAAACAATAACAAAAATAGCTTCTAAATCCATCATACCCTGGGAGAATGGGGAGAGCAATGTTTTCCAAGAAAGGAAACATGAAAATCAGCCACAGTGTTAAACTTTCGTGGAGAATCTAATCAGTAAGGCAAAGCCAAAATCATACATGCTAAAAACCCAGAATTAGTTGTTAGGAAGGCAATTTAGCTGTCACCTTAACACATTTAATGCATAGATGACCACAAAATTAGGATAGATAAAAATAAAACAATCACAGCTGATTTGGAGGAAGGCCCTGGTAAATTTATTTTTAGGTCAAAATGCACAATGGGAAGCAAGTCAGTATAATTATAGATCAAATCTCCTAATATATCTTTTCCAATTTTTGGCAATGCACATACCACACCACCTTTTTCTTCTATTGTCTTCAGGCCCACTCAGTTTGTGTTTCAATTTCATTGACACTGACATCGTCAATGACCCAGATCTAACCAAAAACTTTTAACTTAATCCATTTGAGTATTTTTGTATTTACAACCTTACCACATTATTTAAGGGCCTATTATATGCCATGGACTATTCTAGACTCTGGGCATACAACCCGCACAAAACTGACATGAGCTCTGCCCCCAAGGACGACCTTGTGATCTAGGTAAAAAGACTGACTTTGATGGGTGGTGTGGTAAGTCTGACAAGCGAAAAATGCAAGGTGATAAGGGAGCATATAACAGAGTGTGGGGTAGAGGGGTATCAAGGAACTCTTCCCACTGAAGAAGTGCGCAGTGCGCACTGAAGAAAGGGGTTCTTTCAGTAACAGGACACATCGGCAAGGGGAAGAACCGGAGCAAAGACCGCATTCTGGGCAGCACTGTCTCTAGACAGGAGGTATTCTGTCTGCTCCTAGTACTCGTTATATACAGAAAGGTTACATTTCATGGACGGTCAGAGGTGGTTGTTAACTTTCAATGTCAAAACTTGGTATTTCTTAAATTTCTTACATTTTATATTAGACTACTATAATTCAAGAAATGACATTCTTAGTTCAAGTCAGAACAAGACTTGAATAAGACTTTAATAGATCTATCAAGAAAGCTTCACTGAGGTACATTTTGAATGGGGAGAAATTCATTCCCTCCCTCCCAGGGAGGTATAAAGTGAAAAATTTATGTCTAAAGTAGTTTCACAAATCTGGATCACACACAAAAGGAGGCAATCATTGATAACACTTCTTTAAAACAAAATATCTGCCAGAAAACCTGGCTTATCTCAACGGATGGACACAAATTCCCAATCATAACGAAGTTGAAACACAGATTAAGCAAAAAAGCTTCTCTTTTGAGAAAAGAAAAATAACTGCTAAGTAAAAGAAACACCTCAGAGAGGGAAGGTGGAAATCTATACTAATGTACCCAGTGTCTCCATTAGCATGCATGTTTGTATTTTGGAAACAGAAAAATCAAGACATTCTTTTTAATACAAATTTTCTTAGTACCTTTCAGAAGTGTCTTGTCCCCAGACCCTCCCAGAACCACCAACAATATTCTATTTTGGCTTAGAATGCTTTGTCATTGTATTAATGAAGATAAAGATAATCTTGTTGTTATCACTGTTGCCATCATTGTTGTGTTGTGTTGTGTGTATACATGCTTTAAAGTTGGTAAAGCCACTTTAAACACAAACCAAATTTAAGAATTCTTAAGTCCACCATTAGTCACAAATCATCTAGATTTATGAATGATCTAGAACAATAATGCAACAGCTCTATAAATATCCAAGTGATAAGGGAAATCTGTGTCCTAAGATGGCCGACCCAGCCAGCAAGGGAGTCCCAGCCCCTGCCCCGGGGCTCTGCTTCCCGTGCGCACCAACCCAGGTTCCTCTCCCTGCCCCGCTTCGCGCACACACCGAGAGTGCCCAGTATGCAGAAGAAGTGTATAAATTGCCCCTTTTGTTTGTGCTCGGGGCTCAGACCTTTGGAGATCACTCTCCTCAGAGCCCGCGGTGTTAAATAAACCTCCTATCCTCCAAGATCTCTGAGTGCCACTTGGTTCTTCCATCAGGTGATCCAGGCCAGGTTTGGTAACATTTGCTTGCCTGACCGGGAAACCCAACTGCGCTGGCCCATTGTTGCCACAGTTTGGGGGCAACGGCGGGGCAGTGACGGAACGAGAGATGGTAAGGGAGAAGGCGCGCGCTGTTTCGCTCCCGCCCCAGTCACCTTGGGCCAGCCCCGCTCCGCTGTTCCCGCCGGACTCAAGGAGACTTGGCAGGTGAGGACCTGGTCCTGACATCGGATTCCGGTAAGGCCTGGGGTCCCAGGACCCAGATAGGCGCACCCATCGGGGTGGAAGGGGAGCCTGATCACCTCCCAGAGACCTCTTAGAGGTCTCACAGGTAGGGATTCCCAGGGAGCGAATGTAGTAACTTCTGGAGTAAATGTGTGAGTGAATGTGCAGTCCGACCTGGCTTGCTCAAGCAGACTGATTCTGTGACTCCACGGGCGGGCACCCTTAAAGTCCCCAGAAGTCTACAGAGTCTGAGTGGGCCCGTCTGCAATTCCGTGGTGAACAGCATACAGTCTATGGCGGCATCGGAAGAGTTTCCGATTGTAAGTCACGACACAGATCGCTACGGCTAAGCCTCACCTAAGCTCCTTCGGGACACGGCCAGACGGGCATCTGATTGGTCTCTGCACCTCAGGAGGCACCCCCCCTTTTGTCTGTCTCTGCGCCACCGCACATGGGGACATAACCATGGGGTCAGGGCAGAGTAAACCTACAGTTCTAGAGACCATGATCAAAAATTTCAAGAAGGGGTTTTCGGGAGACTATAGAGTCAGGGTGAACCCCAGCAAGTGGAGAACCCTATGTGAATTGGAATGGCCCAACTTTGATGTCGGGTGGCCTTCAGAAGGGACACTGGATGTCCCAAAGATTTGCCGAGTATGGCAAGTTGTAACAGGAGAAACAGGACACCCCGACCAGTTTCTGTACATTGACTCCTGGCTAGGAATTGCTCAGACCCTTCCCCCCTGGGTGTGATTCACTTGCAATAGGCAGGTACAGGCCAGGGTCTTAATCACCTCATCCAAGAGACCTAAAGAAAAGCAGCAAAAGCCCCAGTCGCCACAAATCCTAGCCGGAGATCCTGAGGATGAACCAATCCTGCCCCCACCATTAAGTACCCCCAAGACCATCTACACCTGGCCCTTCAGCTCTAGACACTCCACCACCATCGGTTTCACCGGCATCCCCCAGGCCCAGAGGATACACTGGTGCCACCAGGCCCAGAGGATCCATCAGCGTCCCCAGGCCCAAAGATCCACTTTCTCCAGGACCAGCAGCCAGGCTGCGCCCCAGGCCAGGCACAAGTGCCCTCCAAATGCCAGTCCAAGAGACGCGGGAACCAGAGAGGCACGATGAAGACGGGAGGGTCCAATCCAGCCATTCCATGATGTATTATCAGCCCTTCTCCACCACCGACCTCCTCAACTGGAAACATAACACCCCATACTTCTCTGAGAAACCATAGACTATGGTAGACCTCATAGAATCCCTCTTCCAGACATATCTGCCAACCTGGGAAGACTGCCAACAGTTACTCCGCACCCAGTTTAACACAGAGGAAAGGAGGAGAACAATGAAAGGTACACGGCAGTACCTGGAAGAGCACGCACCAGCAGGAGTCATCAACCCTGCTGCTTGGGCTAATACGACCACACCCGAAGATCGCCCAGCATGGGACTTCACCACAACCGAGGGACAGGCCCACATCCGCCAGTATCAAGAGGCCCTCCTCTGGGGAATCCGGGCAGGAGCTAAAAAACCCATGAAGATGACTAAGGTATCCTCGGTCACTCAACAACCAGGGGAGTCCCCCGGGGACTACTACGAAAGACTATGTGAAGCCTACAGAATATACACTCCATTTGACCCCGAGGCACAGGAAAGCCAACAGGTGGTAAACACCGCCTTCGTGGCTCAGGCCGCCCCAGACATCAGAAAAAAACTTCAGAAACTAGAGGGTTTTGCTGGGATGAACATCACCCAGCTAATAGAGACTGCCAATAAGGTCTACATGAACAGGGAAGTCGCAGCCGAAGGAAGTCGACAAAAAGACGAAAATGAAAGTCAGCCTCCTCGCCGCCGCCCTGAAAGAAAAGGACAACACAAAGGCAGGGAGACCCAGACCACCAAAAGGGGGGAGACCCAGAACCCCCTTGGCAAGGGATCAATGTGCCTACTGTAAGGAGAAAGGGCACTGGAAAAATGAATGTCCCAACCAGGGAAAGGCTCAGAAGCCCAGCTGCTATAAGGAAAATCCCGAGAGGAGGACCTCATAGACCTTGCGGGAATGGACTCAGACTGAGGGGGACTGGACTCTTTCCTCCTCGGCCCCCATGAGCCCACAGTCAGAATGAAGGTGGGGGGCCAACCAGTGACTTTTATGGTTGCTACTGGGGCCGAGCACTCTTGTTGTCACCTCCCCAGTGACCCCTTTCAGCAAAAGGACTGCAACCATCCTTGGTGCCACCAGGACGCAGGCGATACAACAGCCTTTTTGCCAGGCTCACCAGTGTGAACTCGGGGGCCACAAGGTCTGACATGAATTCCTTTATCTGCCTGATTGCCCCATCCCTCTCCTGGGCCGAGACATACTCTCCAAGCTTAGGGCTCAGATAACCTTTGAGCCCACCGGACACACTAGCCTCCAACTGAACCCAAGGCAAGAGGAGACAGGGTCTCTGGTACTAGCAATTACCATGCCAAGGGAAGAAGAATGGAAGCTATTCTGTGCCCAGGCCCAACCGAGCAGCCCGCCGGAGTTCAGACTCACCTTCCCTTCAGTATGGGCTGAAAACAACCCACCTCGACTAGCCCGGAATCGGGCCCCTATCATTGTTGAACTGATCCTAGGAGCCCAACCTCAGAGGCAAAGGCAATACCCCCTTCCACAAGAAGCTAAGATCGACATCCAAGAACATATGGACAAACTCAAAGAAGCAAATATTCTAGTCGAGTGCCAGTCGGCCTGGAATACCCCACTCCTGCCAGTCAAGAAGCTAGAAGGGGGCTGTTCAAGTCTTGAACTGACCAGTTCAAGACCTGCGGGCCACCAACAAGGTGACCATCTCTGCACCCAGTGGTCCTGAATTGATGTACACCCTCCTCGGCCAAATCCCAGGGTCAGCCAGATGGTTCACTTGCCTAGATTTGAAGGATGCCTTCTTCTGCCTCCACTTAGCTCCCCAGAGCCAGCCACTGTTTGCCTTTGAATGGTCTGAACCTGATACAGGGCGCCAGATGCAACTGACTTGGACACGCCTCCCGCAGGGGTTTAAAAATTCACCAACCCTCTTTGGGGAAGCACTGGCCACGTACCTCGCCAGCTTCCCAAGAGAGGCCACTCGGTGCACCTTCCTCCAGTATGTGGATGACCTCCTCCTCGCCAGTGACACACAAGAAGATTGCACAAAAGGCACAAAGGCCCTCCTACAGCTCCTGTCAGACTCGGGAAGAAGGCACAAATCTGCCAACAGCAGGTCCGATACCTTGGTTTCCTCCTCACCCAAAGGAAAAGAGAACTAGAGCCGGAGAGGAATAAGGTCATCATCTCCCGGCCATAGCCCCAAACAAAAAGGGGCCTATGAGAATTCCTGGGGGCTGCAGGATTCTGCCACATCTGGATCCCTGGATTCTCGGCAATAGCAAGACCCTTTTATGATCTCTTAGGGGGACCAGATCGAGAACCCCCTGCCTGGACTGAGGAAGCAGAAGCCCTTTCACAGAGATAAAGACCGCCCCGAGGCGGGCTCCAGCCCTACGCCTACCAGATATAGAGAAACCCTTCAATCTCTTTGTACATGAAAAAGAAAAGATAGCGCTCGGGGTACTCACCCAGACTGTTGGGCCCTGGCAATGGCCAGTTTCATATCTGTCAAAGAAGCTGGACTCTGTGGCAGCGGGATGGCCATCGTGCCTCAGGGCGCTGGCAGCCACAGGCCTACTCATCAAGGAGGTGGACAAACTTACCCTGGGGCAAGAACTTAATGTCAAGGTCCCTCATGCAGTTGTGTTCCTCATGAATGCACAGGGACACCACTTCCTTTCCAACTCTCGGCTAGCACAATACCAAGGGCTCCTCTGCGAAAACCCGTGGGTCACCCTCGAAACAGTAAAGACATTAAACCCAGCAAATTTCTCCCCACGGAAGAGGGGGAACCAGACCATGACTGTTCTGAGGTAGCTGATGAGGTCTACTCAAGCCATCTAGATCTGCAGGATCAAGCCATAAAGAATCCAGAGCCACACTGTTCAGCGATGGCAGCAGTTACCTACAGGAGGGTGCCTGGAAAGCGGGTTATGCAGTAACCACAACCACTTAAGTCCTAGAAGCTAAGGCATTACCAGCTGGATAGTCAGCTCAACGGGCTGAATCATTCTCCTGTTGGGACAATATCACCCTATGGGGACCAACCCCATGGCCAGGTTTATGATTAAGTCCATGTTCACGCCAAGCCTTACAGTCAACCCCCAGAGTCAGACAGAAAATAACTCACCCTGGTGTATCCCTGGGTCCCCCATCCACACGCAGCAAGCATCTATAGCGCAACTGTTAGGTATGATTAACGCCTCCCACAAAGTGCCTAACCACTCAAATCCACCCCTAGCGTCTAACTGCTGGATCTGTATGAAGCCCGGTCCCGTCCAATATCTAGGTGTCATCCTCAACCAGTCCACCATGTCACCTCCCACCTCGGCACCGGGGACCTCAGACTATCCCCTTCTGGCTCCAGTACCACTATATGACAACTCTTCCTCTCCCATCACGGGCCACGGTTGTGTCTGTGCACCTAACACTTTTCTGGCTTGTGATCAAGGTGTATACACCTGCATCACCCCACGCTATCAATCATGCACACTTGTCAGTCTCTTACCCGATCTTTCAGTCCTCCCCGGGAGCAACGCCCCTCTCCTATGGAGACCTCCTAGATACCCTCGACACTCCCCTGCGGCCATCCCTCTTATCATGAGCCTGCTGGCCGCATCACATGTTGCCCTCAGTGCCACTGGTGTCGAGATGGCTCAGGTTCAGTACCAGGGGTTAACACAACAACTCACGGCAGATTTTTCCACCCTCACTCAGTCGGCCCTGGCCCTGCAGTGCCAACTCGATTCACTGGCCTCAGTGGTCCTCCAAAACAAGCACGGGATTGACTCGCTCAAGGCCGTGCAAGGGGGGCTCTGCTGCTTCTTACAGGAGGAATGTTGTTTCTACGCTAATGAGTCAGGGGTGGTCCAAGAAACTCTGACCCAATTACAGGAATGAGTACCTCACCGATGGGAAACACTCCCGGGGACAACTTGATGGGATACCCTCTCACAATGATTCCCTTGGTTCACCCCCCTCATCGGCCCCCTCCTATTGCTTCTCCTCATAGTAGCATTTGGTCCTTCTCAGACGCCAGTTGCTCCTTACTCACTATTGCCCCTTAGAAGATGAAAATGATGCCCTCTAAACTAGGTGTTTAAAGGGGCATCAAAGGCGGGGGGAGGGGGGCGATGATAAGGGAAATCTGTCCTAAGATGGCCAACCCAGCCAGCCCCGGGGCTCTTCCAGGTTCTTCTCTCCACTCTGCTTCCCACGCGCGCCAATCCAGGTTCTTCTCCCTGCCCCACTTCGCGCACACGCCAAGAGTACCCAGTATGCGGAAGGAGAAGTGTATAAATTGCCCCCTTTGTTTGTGCTCAGGGCTCAGACCTTTGGAGATCACTCTCCTCTGAGCCTGCCAGCATTAAATAAACCTCCTATCCTCCAAGATCTCTGAGGGCCGCTTGGTTCTTCCGTCGGGCGATCCAGTCCAGGTTCCGTAACACAAGCAGTTTAACTATTTAAAATGGAAAATATATTCTGAATTTTCCAAAATTAACCATGTAAAATTGGTCTCTCAGTCAAACAGGTTGAGAGGAAGTGAGTCAAGCCTATCAACTGATGAAATAAAGTTCAGAATTGCACGGTGTTTTATCCACTCACTCAAAAAATACTACTTGGTTAGAAGGTCAGAAACCAATTATTATAAAGAATTCTGATGCCTAAATAGAATATTATGCACATTTATTTATAATGTATCTACCATTTGGAAAACTGCCCAATGAATAAAGTCAAAGCCTTGCATACTACTAGAGTACTTACTATACTGTGGATAATCAAGGCATATTAAGCTGCATCAACACATTTTTTAAAAACTAAAATCTGGCATGTGCGTATCTCATTTTAAAAAATCATTTTAAAAAAGGCTATTGTTGATTAAGCATCAAACTGTTAAATGGAACAGGTACCACCCATACACACAACGTCCAAATAAGTCCAGAGAGGCCTCTAAACTCCCACATTTCTATTTGTGATGTCCTCTTACAAAAAAAAAAAAAAAGAAGAAGAATACAAGAAAGAAAAAAAAATTTATGTTTTCTTCACATGATTTTTGAACTCCTTAAGGGTTCCCGATGACATTAGACTATTTAAAATGCCTTCTGAAGTCATTTGCTGTGTTAATCTTATTAACACCGTGTCCCCAGTGCTTAGAACATGTTAGACACACAGTAGGCACCCAAGTATTTGCTGAATGAATGAAAAACATAAGGCCTACCTAATCTTGCTTTGTCTTAGTGAACTTAAAAAACAGTGGTTACAAACTCTTTTTTTTTTAAAGATTTTATTTATTTTTGAGAGAGAGAGCACGAGAGCGCATGGGGAGAGGCAGAGGCAGAGGGAGAAGCAGACTCCCTGCTGAGCAAGGAGCCCAATGCGGGACTCGATCTCAGGACCCTGGGATCATGACCTGAGCTGAAGGCAGACGCTTAACCAACTGAGAGTTAAAAAAAAAAAAAAAAGGCATCAGGAATTTGGAATTTTGTTTCCTGAATTGACTACTACACGTTTAGGACAACATTAACTGTAAATGTTTATTTGCTGTTAGTCAGAAGTACTTCAGAGTATAATGTTTAAGAAGGCTAGCATGTAAAATAATCAATTCACTTCAATTAATTACCTTAGAATACCTTTCACTATAACTTCCACTATGTCATTCTTTTGTTTAAAAATTTCTAATTGCTCTGCACTATCTTTAGAATAAAGTCCAAATTCCTTAGCTGGGATTGCAAGCCTCTATTTATTCAACAGGAACATACTGACTTCCTTCTTTGAGGCTGGCAGGTACTAAGGATAAAAAGATGCACAACAAATGGACCTTTCCATTGAAGAGTTCATAACCTAGTGAAGAGGTATTCAGAAGCATCTGGCAGAGATATGGCCAATAAAAGTCAAGAAAAGTCTCAAGTTTCAGGCTATTAGGTACAATCTCAAGATTGGTTCTCAGATGGAGAGTTACAGAGCTGATTTTTCATTTTACAAATACCATTTTGGCATCTATAAGGGAAATGAATCAGAGCCTCATGTCCCACTATTTTTGCCAAGCTGGCCCATTTTTGAGCTTTAGAAATCCTAATTTCGTCAACTGCAATGGCTTCCCCTCAAAGCCCAGCACAAATCCCCATGCTCCCATGGGACCTTCATGGAGTCCATTCAGATCAAAAGAGAACTCCCCTTCCTTTGACGTCCCAGTAGCAGCCCTCTACTAGGGCATACTTCTGAGCCTGTAAGGACCTTCCTTATACTGTTAATGACACTATCAGTCCAGATTATAAAGTCCTTGGTAACAAAGGCTGTAGTAGAGTCCTCTGAATCTCCCACTGTATTTAGCACAGTTCCTTTTCCACAATACGCCTTCACAAGGTACAACGAATAACTGTTGATTATCAGCTGGATTATATCTACTGAGACATTATAGAGTGTGTGAAAGTCCATAAGTAGATGGTAACAAAGAACAAAGAGTTTAAAAAATCTGAAAACATAAGTACTATTTCCAAAAAATAAAACCCTAAAGTCCTTGCATTGTTCTTTTCCAGATGGCTTAGTTACTCGTAATGCATATAGCAATCAAAGCCATAGGTCTATCAGCAAGAACCAACCAGAAAACCAGCCTTAAGTCTTAATTCATGATTATAATCTTGGGCTATAATAAGAAAGCAGGCATACACAAATCTCTCTCTCTCTCTCTATCACACACACACACACACACACACACATTTTACTCATACCCATTTCCTTTCTTTCCAGTTCAAAGCCTAAGAGATTAAACAGCCTTGTCCACTTAGAAATAGACACCAAACTAACCTACTTATTATTTAATATACAATTAAAAGAGAAAAATCCAGAATGGTGAAACCATTAATGTATGTCCAACAATACCTCCCTAACTGAAAGCTGACCATCAGATTATGTACATATCTAATTCTTCTGGGACTTACAGTTTTGTAGGCAAAAATCTTCATTACGGTCAAGTATATAGAAGTATATTATACTGATACCCTCTATTGACTTCTCTCTGTTGCCTATCTTTTGATTATTTCACTCTTTATTTCCATCAAACAGAGATAAACATAAAGAACACCTACCCATATTTTGTTTAATATGTCAAACACATGAAGACATTTTTAAATTGCACATTTTACCATTTTTTATATTAAAACATAAAACCCAGTGTCCCAATTATTTCATTAATTGACATAGTTTAAAAAGGTCTCTACTTCAATTCAAGCACTTACCCTGTCATATGTTATCTTTAAGAAACTGATTTGCTGGGGCACCTGAGTGGCTCAGTCGGTGGGTGTCTGCCTTCGGCTCAGGTCATGATCCCAGGATCCTGGGATCGAGCCCCACATCGGGCTCCCTGCTCGGCGGGAAGCCTGCTTCTCCCTCTCCCTCTCCCACTCCCCCTGCTTGTGTTCCTGCTCTCCCTCTCTCTCTCTGTCAAATAAATAAATAAAATCTTAAAAAAAAAAAAAAAAGAAACTGATTTGCTTTATACTGTTAACTGTTAAAATATAGTTTAAATTCAATCTGTGGATTAGTCCACCATCCAGGTAGAATTTTCCAAATAATCATTTCTTCCATTGTGGCACTGAATGAATTCTAAGAATCATACAACCCTGCTAATTTAGAACTTTATTTTTGTTGTTACTTACTTCTTTGGTAATCTTATCAATATTATTGAGGAGAATCTCACAAACAAATAATACAAGGGGAAAAACACCAGAATATGACACAGAGATACAACTCTTAACCCACTTTTACCAAGAACTTTCTTTGTGATGTGTGACCAATCCCTCAGAGCCTTAGTTACCTCAAATATCATATGAAGGTAAGGATTATATGATCTCCAAAATCCCTTCCAGTCTCAAAAGTCCACTCAATCCTAATTTCTACTGAAATAAGCAAATAAGTCATGTTGTATAAATGCAGAGGTTTTTTTATTCAAGTGGAGCAGCAGCTATAGATTAGTTACTACTCCAGAGCAGAGCCTCCTAGCAATATACGATTAATTCCCAAGAGATCCCTTAATTAAAACTTCATGGAAGACAGCACTATTGGATAACAGTAAATAAATGATCAATTAATTTGAAAAATAAAATACCAAGAAGGAAAAAGGTTTGATTTGCTTCGAATGACATATCAAGTATATAGCTGACCTCTCAAAAAAAAATTAAGTTAATGGGGGCACCTGGGTGGCTGAGTCACTAAGCATCTGCCTTAGGCTCAGGTCATGGTCCCAGGGTCCTAGGATCGAGCCCCATGTTGGGCTCCCTGCTCAGCGGGCAGCCTGCTTCTCCCTCTCCCTCTGGTGCTCCCCCTGCTTCTGTGTGCTTTCTCTCTCTGTCTCTGTGTCAAATAAATAAAGCCTTTAAAAGAATTAATTTAATGCTTCTGGGTTTGTTGTTTTCTGAACTATTGAAAGATGATGCAAAGCTCTAAGATTCCAATTTATAATTACTTACCTCCTCAAAGTAGCCTGGGAATTATCATGCGCTTAAAGTTAATGGAAAACTGTACATAAAATAGGTGACATTCTCAGTTTCATAACTTATCCCCTTTTAACCTTTCCCGCACAGATAGTTCTCTCATATTAAAAGTCAATCATGGGGCACCTAGGTGGCTCAGATGGTTAAGCATCTGCCTTCAGCTTGGGTCATGATCTCGGGGTCCTGGGATCCAGCCCCACATCAGGCTCCCTGCTCAGCGGAGAGTCTGCTTCTCCTTCTCCCTCTGCATCTCCCCTCTGCTGGTGCGCTCTCTCTCTCAAATGAATAAATAAAATCTTAAAAAAATAATTTTAAAAAAGTCAGTCAGGTGTATGTTTAAAGCATCATTACATGAAGTATTTTATACAGTTTTTCCTATTACAAATCAACATTGAAAAACGTGTGAGCTATAAGCCCATTTTCACACTTTTACTTTTAGTAAACGATTCTATGAATATAAATTATTTAATAAGCCTGAGAATTTGTTTTCTGAAAGTGAAAATGATATGTCCTCTTGAAAACACCTCACGTGGGTTCTCATTCGATAAGAAAAGCTACGTATCATCTGACTATCTTCCTAAAAGATTATGATAATTACCAAAAATTACTACAAAGTCATAATTATCAACAAGAAAATGCTGGTACCCAAAGGGGGAAAATATGTTGGGTAACAACAAAAATTATGAATTCTAGCCCTGCCTCTATCATCACCCAGCTAATGCAAGCTTAGGAAATCCATTTGCCTTCTCAGTGCCCTTCCTATGCCATCTGTCAAGTGAGGAAAAGCCTGCCCATCCCTCAAGCAAACTGTTACCAAAAAGAAAACTCATTCAAACCTCTTCTGTCATATTTTCATCTAGCTATACAGTTAAAACAACAGGTTTCAGTGTACATCCTGAATAAATTACACTTTACAATAAGTAACAAAATGTTGGCAACACAAATGCTGATTCTGAATTATTGCATAATTATGCTGCACATTAATTATCTCTCTGTAATGCAAAGGCTTCTAAATATTTTATTTATTGAGAGAGAGAAAAAGAGAAAGTGCGCCTGTGTGCAGGAGGTGGGGGAGCACATGGGCAGAGGGACAGGACAGGGAGAGAGAATCTCCAGCAGAAGATACGGTGCTGAGCAGAGGACCGCCCACGGCTGGGCTCAATCTCAGAGCCCTGACACCATGACCTGAGCCAAAACCAAGTGTGGGACATTCAACCCACTGAGCCACCCAGACGCCCCTATAATGCAAAGGATTTTAAACGTTAGTTAAAACTGCATTCTTATTTGTAACTGAAAACCCAAAAGAAAAAAAAATCTTCATGTTTCCCTATTGCCATGATTTTTAGTTTCCAAATTCTATGTTTACATGTACTTGTCCAGCAAAATGAGTACCAATATGCTTTACTGATATCTTACACACTTACAGTTTTGTACATTTAAAAAAGTTTTCACAGGTATCTTCTCAAAACTTCACAGTGGAGTGAATGGGAAAGAATTTCCAGATTACAGACAAGAAAACTCAAAAGAGAAAAGTTACAGGACTTATCCAAGATTACATAAGAAGAAAAAACTAGAACTCAAGATTTCCTGACTCCTCTAAAGCAGTACCACATCCAGGCTATTTTGTGTGTTTACACACAGACACACGCTCACATACACATGCCAAGCCCTGTATAACTGCAGCTGCTTCTTGGAAATTGAAAAACTGCAGAAATCTGCATATGAATGAAATTTTCTCAAGCCCTGCAAAGCCACATTTCAAGGCTAGGGTTTCATGGGCTGCAAGGCAGTCCTAAGGCCATAGAAAAACTGTTTAGCTCAAAACCCAACTACATCTTGAAGAATTCTGAACCAGCCTCAGGTCCCAAATCCCTTGACTTTCCTACATGAACAGAGAGCTCTATCATTACGAGTCCTCCTCATGCATCCCACTTTACCAAGGATAATACTTCTGACCAGGATAACCCTTGGGTTTCTTCCAGTTTTGCTGAGCAGTAATTGACACACATCACTGTAGAAGTTTAAGATGTACAGTATGATGAATATACATATACTGTGAAATGATAAAATGATCATCACAATAGGTTTAGCAAGCATCCATGATCTCATACAGACACAATAAAAAGCAAAAGAAGAAGAAAAAAGGGGAAAAAAGTTCTCCTTGTGATTAGAACTCTTAGGATTTACTCTTTTAATAACTTTCCTATATAATGCTAACCATAGTCAGGTTGCACATTACATCCCTAATATTTATCTTATAACTGGAAGTTGGTAACTTGTGACCACCTTCCTCCAATTCCCCCTCCCCTCACCTTCCTCTATCTCTGGTCACCCCAAGTCTGATGATCTCTTTTTCTATGTATTTGGTTGTTTTTGGTTTTGGTTTTGGTTGTTTTTAGATTCCACATATAAGTGAGGTCATACCATATTTGTCTTTCTCTGACTTACTTCACTGAGCATAATGCCCTCAAGGTCCATCCACATTGCCGCAAATGGAAACTAAAACCACAGTAAGATATCACCTCATGCCTCTGAGAATAGCCATCATCAATTAGGACGGGCATCATCAAAAAAATGAGATAAAAAGGGCTGGCAGGGACGTGTAATAGTGGGAACCCCTGTGCACTGTGCACTATGAGTGGGATTGTAAACTGGTACAGCCACTATGGAAAATCCTCAAAAATTAAAAACAGAACTACCATACGATACAGCAACTGCACTTCTGGGAATATATCCAAAGGAAATGAAAACCCTAACTTGAAAAGATATCTATTACCCCCATGTTCAAAGCAGCATTTGAATTTATAAATATAATTTGTATAATTATTACATATATACAATTAGATGATATTTAATGGAGTATTACTCAGCCGTAAAAAAACCAGAATAATCCTTTTTTAAATAGTATTTATAATACCCCTTCACTTTTCAAGAATCTTTATAAATTTCCTGTCACTTAACCGTTAGACCAAATTTAAAACAACCTTAAGTTAAAGCTTGCTGGGTATATAAAACAAACATTAAGGCTATTTCAGTTTCAAAAAAAACACGTTTTATGTTTAAAAAAGTATATGGCTTACCCTTTTAAAAATATTTTATATGAAGAAAAATATCATTTTTAAATCCATTTTAAACTAAAAGTTACATAAGGATATGCTTCCAAATATTTTCATTTAACAGCTACAGAATGCTTAAAATGCAAGGTTCTATATCAAAATGGGTGACAAAAAATACATAAAAATCAACTTATTTCCTACCCTTAAAGAGCTTAAAATATAGCAGATAAGAAGTAATAAGGACAAACTTCCATGCAAGTGGAATAAATTATGACATTGACTATATTCCATACTAAATGATATTCCCAATTTTCTAAGAGGCTTTTTTTTTTTAAAGATTTTTTATTTATTTATTGAGAGAGATAGTGATAGAGAGCATGAGAGGGGGAGAGTCAGAGGGAGAAGCAGAGTCCCCGCTGAGCAGGGAGCCCGATGCGGGACTTGATCCCGGGACTCCAGGATCATGACCTGAGCCGAAGGCAGTCGCTTAACCAACTGAGCCACCCAGGCGCCCCTCTAAGAGGCTTTTTTATATAAAAGGGCGGGGGATTAGGTATCAAATGATATCAAATGATTTTCTGCTCTACTAAGTTTATCATACAAGTTTTCTTACTGAACCAAATGAGGTAATGAATCATGTGACTATATCTGTTCTGTTAAACCATCTTTAAATGCTCAGATAAAAATTTCTTAGTCATTGGGGTACCTGGGTGGCTCAGTCGTTAAGCGTCTGCCTTCGGCTCAGGTCATGATCTCAGGGTCGTGGGATCAAGCCCCGCATCGGGCTCCCTGTTCAGTGGGAAGCCTGCTTCTCCCTCTCCCACTCCCCCTGCTTGTGTTCCCTCTCTCGCTGTGTCTCTCTCTGTCAAATAAATAAATAAAAATCTTAAAAAAAAAAAAATTCTTAGTCATGATTAATGACTCTTTAACTGTTCCATTAGTCTTAATTTTATTAGATTTGTACAGCAATATTCATAAATATTTTCCAAACTCTGTTCCTTAGAACACCAGAATCCCATAAATCGTTCATTGATAATCCATGACCAAAACAAAAGAAAAAAAAAGAGGAACCTGTAAAATGCTGGGCTAAATTGCTCAGGGATCCTAATACGCTACAGTGCCCTATGAATCTCCAAAACAGTTCCTTATGCAGATTTTTCCAAACTTGTCTAGCCACAAAATTCTTCCATAGAACTTCTATTAATATCTACAACTCTAGTAATCTGTTGAACATAGCTTAGTCAATAGTTGACCTAAACATTCTCCTTCAGTATAATTTTTGATATTAAGAATATACGAACACAAGGACATGGATAGGAAGATTCCCAGTCATTTAATTTTAAAAAGTAAAAATCTAAAAGGCAACTCGTGTAACTTTAATTCCTCCATAGTTATTGGTCTATTAAGTTATTACATTTTCAGTCAATTTAAAAAAACTGTTCATCTTATTTAGTTCTTTTCTTCATTTAATTCTACTTTGGAATTCGTACTGTTACTCTCCTGTCTTTTCTGTGGTGTTTTCCCTATAAATCTTGACCCACCTTTTTTTACTTTTAATCCTTCTAGGTTTATTTGTGCTAAGTATACCTTTAAAAAACAGCAAATAGTTTAGGATTATTTTTTAGTATGAGTTGGTCTTTTAAAGGGGAAATTTAATATACTACATGTAAATTGTTTTACTGATACTTGTCTTTTAAAACCTTGTTTCCTTGCTGCGTTTTGGGTTTGTTTTTTTTTTCCATCTCTTGCCATAATCTTTAATCTTGTCTAATTTAGGAAACAAATATATATCCTCTCCTATTTTAAATTTTACTAATGGTGACTTCCCAGATTTTTTTGTAGTTTTCTTTGACCACTTTTTGGCTGATTATCAAAGGAAAAATGAAATTCATGTTAGGATACATAATCTGATGCAGGTTGGCCAAGGACTGATCCCGCCATGACACCTGCCCCTCGTATTCTACCCCCAAGTTCTCAGATTATAAATCTTATAACCACAGCCTATCTTTCTGAGTTATTTCTGGCCCTCCGCACTATATCCAATCTTGTATAACAACTGTTTAGTCTTGCTTCTACGGTTAATTTGTTTCAATGCTTATTCCCAGTGCTTTCGGACAAAGATGTCCTTTTCCCTAATTTGACTTGTCTCATTTGACTTTTTCTCATTTAAAAAAAAAAATTTTTTAAAGCACACGTGCAATACATTTTCTCTAATTCCTGAAAATCCAAAAATATCCTTCCATCTTCCTCACACATGAACCATAATTTGGCTGCGTATACAATTTTTTTTGCCACAACCCTTTGTTTTGTTCTCTGCAGACCTCTGAAGCAATTGTTCCATTACTTCTTGCACTTTGTGTTGCTGTGCTCAAAGTGTTCAAAGAGAATACTTTGATCCTTTCCAATTTCTTGGATAAAGACACTGTCAACTACAGTTAAGAAGTGTGTATGTATTTGATACTACTTAATCTAGTATCAGCTTGAATAAATCAGGCTAGCAATGTGAATAGGATATTCTTTACCTGCTTTTTTCATTTCTACACCAAATATCTCTTTTGCTCTATGATCAATAAGCAATTCTGCTGATTCTCTTGCTCAGGTTTCCTTTAATGATTAGTCCCTTGGTTATTTAAATCAATAATCATGCATTTTCAGCTGGCACATAACCTGCCTCCTATACACTGATGATTTATGAACCAGTAGCTCCAGAATCTCATTTCCAACTCTACTGGATCTTTCTGCCTGATTGCCAAAACAGACATATCTAAAATCTTGAAGATCTCCCACCCATTCTACACTGTATTCCCTTTCTTAGTGAATGGCATTGCCACCCAGTCATCCCATATAGTTCCTAGGTCATACCAGACCCTCTGACTCCCTCACCTCCACGTAGGTCCTCCAGTCCTTCTACCTCCCAAATGTCTCTCTGCTTATCCTAGACCCTCATGATTCTTGCTACTATTATAACCTATTAACTATTTTGCCTGACGTTGTGATAATATAATTTCTACTCTATACAGTCACCTAAAATGAAAATCTAATTATGGCATATTCCTGCTTAAAACTCTTTAACAAATGGGGCGCCTGGGTGGCTCAGGTGGTTAAGCGACTGCCTTCGGCTCAGGTCATGATCCTGGAGTCCCGGGATCGAGTCCCGCATCGGGCTCCCTGCTCGGCAGGGAGTCTGCTTCTCCCTCTGACCCTCCTCCCTCTCGTGCTCTCTGTCTCTCATTCTCTCTCTCTCAAATAAATAAATAAATAAATAAATAAATAAATAAATAAATAAATAAATAAAAAACAACTCCTTAACAAATGAAACACACTTTTCTTAGCCTTGCTTCTTGTTTGCCAGTGCCTTCCTTCTTATAAATCCTGTAGTCTGATCTTAAAACCATTTATACTTCCTCCAAATTCTAGGCTATTTCATACCTATGTGCCTCTGACAAAGGTTGCACTATCTTACTGATAGCACCCTTCCCAGCTAGTCTGCCTGGCCAACCTTGCTTCATCATCAGTGGCCCTTTTGCTTTGGGTGGCTCAGTCAGGTAAGCATCTGCCTTTGGCTCAGGTCATTATCTCAGGGTCCTGGGATCAAGCCCCGTGTCGGGCTCCTTGTTTGGTGGGGAGTCTGCTTCTCCCTCTCCCTCTGCCCCCCAACTCGTGTTCTCTCTCATGCTCTAACAATTTTTTAAAATCTTTAAAAAATATAATAATTGGGGCTCCTGGGTGGCTCAGTCAGTTAGGCAGCTGCCTTCGGCTCAGGTCATGATCCCAGGGTCCTGGGATCGAGTCCCGCATCGGGCTCGCTGCTCGGCAGGGAGCCTGCTTCTCCCTCTCCCTCTGCCTGCCTGTCTGCCTACTTGTGTTCTCTCTCTCTCTGTCAAATAAATAAATAAAATCTTAAATAATAATAATAATAATAATCAGTGGCCCTTTATAAAATACCTTCTGAAATATTTGTCTTAATGTATTCTAGTGAATCAGTTATCTGTCCATCTGAGGTCCTGATCATTAACTACACTAGCAACTACTACTTAAGGGCAGAATCTATTTCTTCCTCATTTTTTCTTTTACCTCCAGTACATATTAAGGTCTAATAAGTACTTGTTGAATAATCAAATCTAGAAAATAAGAAGTTATCAAAAATACAGGTCTAACAATCAGGACCTAATTAATTCAAACTTACATGAGCATCTACTTCTGAATAATTAAAAACTAGCTATCCTCCCTAGGTCTCAGTTTACTTCCCTCTAAAGGAGGTTCATAGTAAGCACATGGCACGTGATGACAGAGCAAGGTCTCAAATCCTTATCTTAGAGTAACAAATGGGAACTTTTCTATGGCAAACAAATAGTTGGAAGAATAAAATACTAATGCTATTCACAAGTGTTAAATGGTATACAAATGCAAGATAGTATTATCTTTTCCGTTTATCTTTACAGAAGAATCTCCCTAAGAGGATGTTAAAGACCTAGTCAGCCATTTCCAAGAACTTTGCCCAAAAAGCTTTTCATAGACTTTCTGTTTGTTTAGTTTAACTGTTGGCAAACGAGGCCATTACAAACAATAAATTTTCCCATATATTTCTGCCATGTCATTCAGTTACTCACATAGCAACAACTAACCCCCCGCAAAAGCACGTGATTACTAAGCCAACCATTCAGTTGTAACACTAGAAAAATCATGGCAACCGAACGATACCATCCATGGCAAAAGACTGACACACATAAAGAGCTGTGATAAATAGGCTGGATCCATCTTCCCAACCTGATTATAAAAAGCATCCTACTGAATTCAATAATTCATAGAAGTGAATTCTGTCATAACAAAGCTGATAAGGCCCTATGGAATAGGCTAGTAGTTGGAAATGATTTCATTTCTGTGAATTATTTATTGTGAGATCATTTGTTTTAACAGACTTTGGTGTGTACCAAGCACTCACTAACCAAAAACTCATCACAAAAAAATTAAAAACACTTCTCATTTAAATAAAATAAAGGGAAATTTTAATAGATTTTTTCAGAATTAACACATCCTTATTTAAAAAAGCTTATTAATTGCTGTTTATTCATTTTTTTTTCACATACCTACTCTATTAGACACTGTTCCTTGCACTTATTCCTGAATTTCCAAAATCCTCTTTTCTTTACATACTACAGTTTATAGGAACCATAAAATAGTTTTAAAAAGACCTATCAATTACAAACTAAACAGGTAAACTGAAACATAGAACTAAGTAGCAAAATAATGACCCCAACGCAGGTCCTCTGATGCCCTCTCCAGGGAACTTTTTCACTCAATCCTCACCCAGACCTTCACAACGTTCTTGAGATCTGAGTCAGTCATAACAAAAGAGTCCGTCTAATGGATAATTAGGTTAGTAGGACATAATCAATGTTTAACAAAACAAAGCTAGTGTGTTATTTTACTTCTGGGAAAACTCCTGCCTTTTCCCTCTTCCTGCGCCCCTCCTCTCCACTCAAAAAAAAAAAAAAAAAAAACTGTATCTCTGAATTCTCTTCATCTCTTTTTCACTGTGCACAGACTTCCAATGCAAACCAAATTAAGAGAAAATTAAGAAAGGAGGAGAAAAAGCAAGTATGTAAAAGCCATTCACTCATAAGTTACACAAAACTGTCTTTTTTTTTTTTTTTAAGATTTTAGGTATTTAATTAATTGACAGAGAGAGAGACAGCGAAAGAGGGAACACAAGCAGGGGGAGTGGGAGAGGGAGAAGCAGGCTTCCTGCGGAGTAGGGAGCCCAATGTGGGACTCAGTCCCAGGACCCTGGGATCATGACCTGAGCCAAAGGCAGTCCCTTAACCAACTGAGCCACCTAGGCGCCCCTGTCCTAACTTTTAATAAAAATATTTTTCAATATACTTACTTATAAGGTAAATCATGGTTATATTTTATACTTCAAAATTGGCCTTCTAAGAAACTAAATGCAGTTGCTGCTATTTCTGTTCTTGATATCACAGAACTGAACTCATCTTTGAATGGATTATACAAAGTTAACCAAGGCAGCCGCAAAGCAAACTTTCTCACCAAACTCTGCCAAGTTATTTCAACCCTGACCTACACCATCCTGCAATCCCTCTCCTGATCTTTTTCACAGACCACAAAATCATGCCAAGCTGTGTGCGTGTGTCTTTCAACATACACGAACAGATACTACAAACAAACGTACTTTCTCTGGCACACTTATATGTGAAACTACGATTTTAGGGAGATACTATCCAAAGAATAAAGACTGTTATTTTAAATTAGCAGTAGGAATAACAAACATAATGTTGTTTGCTCATCAGAAGCTATCTGGGATGTTATATGACAGACTTTAAATATAAATAACTCATAAAAAAATTGCAAATCGAGTTAATAGTGATTACAGACTTACAAACACTAAAATAGTTATATATAATTGATGAGATCTATCTAAATTTTATTTTCAGAAACCTTCTGAGTATGTGAAAATCCATTTCTCTAAAGAATAAAATCTTAGAAAGACAGCATAGGGTAAGAGGCTTTAAAAGCACAGTTTTATTAAGGATGTAAATGGCATTATTTGGGTTTTCCCAAGAAAATGTCTTACATAGTATATACTTAGAGCTAAAGTCAGACAGCAACACATGAGTTAACTTTTAGTTACTTTCCATATTTGTTGAGTATTTACCTTCTTTTAAGTGAGCAAGGATGAATAGGACCCCTGACACATCTTCTCTAAACAGACTTACCCGCTACCACACATAATCCGTTGCCCCTCTCTACTGATGACACCAGAGCTCTACACCAGGCCAGACTTTGCTGCTGAGCTCAAGCTCCATATAACCAACTACCTAGATAGGGTCACTTGTATATCCCACAAACAGCCCAAACTCAACATGAGAGGCCTCCTCCTCCCACCACACTCGGTTAGTTTTCATGAATGCAGTGTCAATGAGAACTGAACGCGTTATTCTCTACCTCTGCTTAAACAACAGGACTGAATTTTAAGCTGATCTGGTTAAGATTTCTTTTTTGTTTTTCATCAGCATTAGGCACTATGACAACTTTATCTATAACTAAAGCAAAACGTATTCCCTTGCATCTTAGAGTACTTCAACTCTCACTTTCCCTAGCCAACAAGTAGAAATTTATACCATTTGATAGCTATGTGATTTGCAGGTACTCTGCATAGGAAGATCTATATGATTATCTCAACACTAAAATGACATGTAAAGGCCAGCTGCAAACACATTTTGTAAATACATGAGAAGGCTTCTAAAACCATACTGGGACAAAGTTTGTTCTTCCTAACTCTCATGATCATACTACTACTGCTTATTAAAGACTATAAAGAGAGTCAAAATGGCAAAAGAATTAGAAAATATGCCAATAAAAAAGGAAGACTATACCTCTTCACATTTAGTGAGAGCCATCTATATATACCCCGGCCCTCAATGAGGCAAGAAATACCATGGCATAAATAAAATGTCCTAAGAATCTTCAACAAAGTTAAGTCTCTAATTTCTTTATTTCATCCTTTTTAGTAAAAAGCCACAGCTACTCAAAGGTGGGGGTGAGTGGAGTAGGGAGAAAAAGGTGCTAGAACTGGAGATAAATAACACCATCATCTACTCGGGCCCCCTGCCAAAACTGTGGGCTCTCCTCGACTCCTCCTCTCTCTTATCTACTCGAACTCATTCACCGGGTCAAGTTTTGAGCACAACCGACGTGTCTACTACAGCTGCTGGGAATACAAAATGGATTCAGGCAATTTGGATCCCTCAAGTTATTCCCAGGAGAGACAGAAAGAAGCAGACTTTTACAGCCCACGGAAGCAAGTATTCTGACAGACACCATCCCAGGGAACTGCTACAAGAGCTGGCAAGAGAGATGCCTAAGCAGGCTGTCAGGTCAGCAAGGCTTTGCAAAGGAGACACTTGGAAGTGGGTTCTAACGAGTGTGTGGGAGCTACACAGGCAAAAAAGAGGGCAGACGCTCCTGACTAAGAGCAGGGAGTGACGAAGGAACCACAAGTAGCGCGATAAGACAGGAGCATCAGAAACAGCAGAGGCAAGAGCCAAGGCCCAAATCATAGTTTTAAGAGACTAAGGGATTGGAAATTATTCCAAAGATAGTAAGTGAAGGATGTTAAGCAAGGAAAAAAAACAAAAATAAAAAACAAAACAACAACAAAAAATCTAGAAGTGGGTAGAAGGTATTGAGGGTGGTTCTTTAAAAAAATTAATTAATTAATTTAAAAAAAGCATAAACTGATTGAATAAGGACATAAATACATAAATAAATTTAACCCCATACTAAATTTTAAAAGGGAAAAAAAGAAAGCAGATACTACAATAGGCTCTGTTTATAAAGAATAAAATAACACTTTTTCTTGGTAAATTTAAAGTATACTGTACTATGACCAGAGCCTGGATTTTCAAGTCTAAACTTAATTTTTTCATACATCCCTTAACACATTTTCTTAATACATTTTTAACACATTTTCTTAATACATTTTTTAACAAATCTACCTAAGGCTGCCTTTATAATAATCTTGATTCAATTCTGACACTAGTTCCTGATCTCTGATCACCTAAAAACCGGTAAAAAGATATCAAAGACCTATAGCTTTTATTGCTATTACAACCAAAAGTTGAAAACATAAAGGTACAAATAACTCTTTACAATCGTATTACAGGAGAGGAGGGGGCCAATCTTCTTAGTATTGTATGTGGGGCTTTCATAATGCAGTATCTGGGTATTTTTCCAGGCTCATTTCCTACGTGCTTCTTCATTCATTCACGAATATACACTGTATCTTTGGCCCACTTGGCACAGGCCTTTTTGTAAGTACTTTAAATGTTTTTTTTTAAATAATTATTGACATTGTGATTGTTCTTTTAAACTTCAGCAATGAAAGCTATGAAAAGATACTAAATAAAATATATCTATTTTGAAGCAGAACAACCTTTCTCTAGGTCAGCATTTGATGACACAAATCAAAGGATAACCATCATCAATTCCCAATTAGTAGTTATTCTTTAGAGGGGAATAATTTCCAGTAGTAAGCTAGTTACTTCTTTATTTAACTCAGTTCAGTGTTTTCCTCATGAGAGGCCTGTCAGAACATCAAAACAGGATTCATTTGGCAAATACAGTCAGCAATTTTTTGGGCAGAGAGACGTTGCTACCCCTTTATAAAAAGCCAGGTCAATGAACTTGAACAAGGAATGGGCTTGCCTCTAAGCAAGGGAAATATAAGGATACTTAGTAAACGGCTTAATAAATCAGCCTCAAATCAATTTAATCTGACCGCTGATCCTGTTTTAACCTCACATCCTAATTCCAAGAACTTAGTTCTTTGCTCCTTGTTGCCCGAGCCTCTAACTTGTACCTAACTGCCAAACTTACCTCTGCCTTGACTCCATAACTCTTCTCGTTTCCACCAACTTCATGTCTGGCATCTCTATCCATTTTTCCTAGTCCTGGTTCCCATGTCATCCTATTCTGAGATCTGCCAGAACTTAAAATTCAGAATTCAGATACCAAACCCAGACTCTCAAACTAGATCTCTGAATATCCCAACATTTACCACTGACTGATCAACCTTTATCTATATCACATAGTAAGACCTTCCTCATAATATGCCCTATGGGCCCTGCAGAGACATGCACCTCGCCGTCATCACAGACTTCCCTGAAACCAACTGCTCAATTGTTCTGGACATTCTTTCACTCTAGGATCTGCCCAGACCTTCTGCCCCATATCCTCACCAGGAGGCAGTCACCTGTCATTCCCTGAATGGCTGGTTCTGACAAAAATGGTCCTAGGCCCTGCAGGAAACACTAATATGTACAGCACATGATTCACACCTTCCAGAAGCTTATATTCCAGGAAGGAAGCTAAGACAAGTAACTACAGGGAGAGCCAACAGGTACTAGAGGCTTAAAAGAAGCAGAAGGATTTCTACTAGGGCAAACCCTTAAAGGACGAAGATTATTTTAATATAGTGATACTGAATAGCTGAAGCAAAGAGAATAGGCATTAAAAGAAGTGAGAAAAGCAAAAAGATAAAGCAGTGAAGC
>NW_023270389.1:31234042-31305949 GCF_011800145.1 Mirounga leonina
TAGGCATTAAAAGAAGTGAGAAAAGCAAAAAGATAAAGCAGTGAAGCCAGAAAGGGTACAAAAAAATTTTTTTTAAGATTTTATTTATTTGACAGAGAGGGACACAGCAAGAGAGGGAACACAAGCAGGGGGAGTGGGAGAGGGAGAATCAGGCTTCCCGCCGAGCAGGGAGCCCGATGCGGGGCTCGATCCCAGGACCCCGGGATCATGACCTGAGCCGAAGGCAGATGCTTAACAAAGGGTACCCCCTTTGTTAAAGTGCCCCAAAAGGGTACAAAATTTAACCAAAAAAAAAAAAAAAAGTAAGTGGTCAGACATGACTAAAATATAGAAAAGTATAAAGAAGTAAATCTAGAAAGATAGGTCGTCAGGCTGAAAGCAGAGGTTCCAATGCAGAGCCATTAAAAATAATTGAGCCAGGCAATATGATGCAGCATTTAGTCATTCTTATGCTCCTATATTCTGTGATTAATAAAAACTGAAATATTTTTAAAAGCATAAAGCTAGATCTTTGTTTATTTTCTTTATTACTCACTTCCAGCTACCTAGCAACAATCCCCAAATTTCTCTTTCTTCAACCCATGAATTGGCGGGACCCAGTAGGAAAATGGGGAGAATAAAGAACAAATAGAAAAAGAAGAACCATAAAGTGAACAGAATCACAGAATCATTCATCTTACAAATGCTGGAGATCCCCAGAGATCAAATGGTCTGTCCCTCAGCTTTCAGGCATGTATGTCTTCCAATTTCAGAGAAACGTCATCTCATTGTGAAACTAAGTTTAACATCAAACCCCGTCCAATCCACTGGATCATCTTCTGAACAGCATATGCAAATACCCGACAAAGTTCACAAAAAAAAAATAAAAATGGGCATTCATGTCTTATTGTGGAAATACTGACATTCAAAAGATGACAACCCAACACATGAACAAAAAAGGCCTAGGAATCGTAGTAGCACTGCCTTATCCAGGACCACACACCCAACATATACCCTAAGTCAACATCATCAGGGCATCGTTACAGTCCAGGCTCCATTCTATTATCTGAACCATTCATCACATTACCAATGCTCTCTCCTAGGCCAGACACTCAACTCTTAAACTGAGTTGTGTAAATATTAATTTAGCTTACACTAAGAGCTGGACTCTGTGCTTGGCATCTGAAAAGATATAAAAATGAACCTGGACTCAATCCAGGACTTCAATACCTTCTTTATCGAGCTGCCTCTTCTTATTATATGAAAAAAGATGGGGAGGGCGCCTGCGTGGCTCAGTTGGTTAGGCGACTGCCTTCAGCTCAGGTCATGATCCCGGGGTCCTGGGATCAAGTCCCACATCGGGCTCCCTGCTCAGCAGGGAGTCTGCTTCTCCTTCTGACCCTCTCTCCCCTCATGCTCTGTCTCTCACTCTCTCTCTCTCTCTCAAATAAATAAATAAAAATCTTTAAAAAAAAAAAAAAGAAAAAAGATGGGGATAGAAATGGTCATAAACAACAAGGGCCTGAACTGATTTGATGAACTCCAAATTAAGAAAAAGGCATTAAAAAACACTGGTAGAAAGTAGTTTTTAAATGACCAAGCATATCTTAAATGAACGAATGACTGTGATTGACCAAGGAGGCTTTCTTGAATAAAGAACACAACCTGCATGCAAAGATCTGTATCTAATGACAAGGAGGGAAGTTAGAAGCAACTCAAGTACCAGAGACACTTGTTATCAATGGAAATAAGACAGTCATGGAAAAAGGAACAGGTTACTCATCATGATGTTCTTGAATACTTTCCAGCATGGCTAGATATGCAAGACATCAAAGCTTGGTGCAGCCAAGCCCAGAAACAAGACTGAGAACTACAGATAGAAGTAAGGTAATGGTGACTAGAAGCAAAATCTCTAGGTGCAGGCAAAGGGCTTTTAGCCTTAAGCAAAAAGCAAACCATCTCAGAGGTAAGGGAAGTGGTAAGCTTTCACACCTAGCTGAGAGAAATACCATAGAAATGCCAAAAATGGTGACAAGTGCATACACTGTAAGCAGTACATTAACAAGGGACCACTTGTTGGGATAGAACGAAAACTAACACTTAGATGTAGTATTTTCTTTTACTTGTTCGAAGTGGAATTTTCTCTTCTGTTATTACTTCAGTTGTTGTTTATAAGATATTTATACTTTATCTAAATGATTTTAATTGATTTATAACCATCATTTCAGCAACACCTATGCCCTGTTTGAGCTGAGACACAGGTTACACATGCTGGAAGAATCTAATTATTAGATATAAACTGCTCCAAAGGGCTGCACACCCCAGGCCAAAAATGTTAGCAGTAGGAATGGGCTCTCATTATAAATAATTTTTTTTATTATGTTCAGTTAGCCAGCATATAGTACATCATGTTTTTGTTGGAGTGTTCAACGATTTATTAGTTGCATATAACACCCACTGCTCATCCCAACACATGCCCTCCTAAATATTTTTTTAATTAAAAAGTATTTTTTTAAAAGACCATGTGTCATTTCTTAGTATGGCCTGAGGAACACCTGCATTAGGATCACCTGCAGTACTTATTTTAAACGTAGGTTCCCATCACAGACCAGTGGCTTTCCAAATCTGTGTTTATTATAAAAATCATCTGGGGTACTTGTGTTTTATTTTTTTAAAGATTTAATTTTTAAGCAATCTCTACACCCAACATGGAGCTCAAACTTACAACCCTGAAAGCAAGAGTTACATGCTCTACCAACTATCCAGCCAGGCACCCTAGGGTACTTGTTTTTAAATGCCAATGCTCATACTTATAAGATCAGAATCTCTGACACAGACATTCTGAGGACCACAGTTTGAGAAACATAGTAATAGGACAAATGCTTTGAAAATACAACCTATCTTGGTGGTAGCAAAAAAGCCACCCATATATTCTTGAACAGCTATACAAATTTTGTAAATCATCTTCAATGTACAAATAGATGTAACTATTTCAAGGAATCATGAAATAAATCCTTTAGGATTCATGTGATTAATCTCTAATCATTCTGCTTTGTAAAGCAGAATTTTCACTGAAACAGGGAACGTATATAATAAACAAACTGAGAACCAACTTCTAAGAGAGGGGCATGGCTACAGAAGTAAAGGAAACAGAGCCAATCATGATCTTTGAATCACAGCAAGAGAAGGTATTAGAGGGAGAAACTGGTCAGTGGCATTCCGAACATTTCAGGCATATATACATGAAGCAATGGGGGCACACAAGTTATTTTCAATATACCAAAATGACAAACAACATGAAGGCTGGCTTTTATGAGTCAAGGTGTCTAACATAATGAAATATGTATTTATGAAATATTGACCATACGACCAATCATGAACTTTCTAGCCTTTACTGTCTTATGAACTGCCTCTAATTAAGTGCTCCTTCCTGGGACTGGCCTCCATAATGGTAATTTCTTGTCCCACTTGGATCCTATTAGTGAGGATACAGCAATCCACCCTACTGTTCATCATTTTAGAGGCAAAAGAAATACTTCACCCCTGCACAATCAGGTACTCAAATATTTGCTGACTTAAATCAAGGCCCTGATATGGCAATCAGAGGTACACTGTCATCACTCCATCAGCAAGTCTTTATTGAACATGTACCATGAACACAGCAAGATTCTGCTAATTCAGGAGAATTGAAAAAAAAGAAGAAAAAAAATCACTGTGCCTACCATCAAAAACATCACAAAGGTAACACAAGGCAATATTGACTGTTATGGAATCTAGCAGAGTGTGTATTAGCAAGTTTACATCCTTGGATTTTAGGTTATTCTTATTATAAGAATAAGTTTATTTTTATTACTCCCACAATAAATGAAAAGGTCAGTTTAGATAATTTATAAGTTTCCTTCCAGTTCTGAAAATAACTGATTTAGTGAATCATACACTTAGGTCTCCTAATGGAAACTACAAGATGATAATAGTGAATGGAAAACTTGAGTTTGGAACAGCTGTTTTGTGGTAGCAATAGAATACTAACTACAGGGGTGCCTGGGTAGTTCAATTGGTTAAAAGGCTGACTCTTGATTTCAGCTCAAGTCATGATCTCAGGGTTATAAGACAGAGCCCCGCATCGAACCCCACATCAGGCCTGCATCTGCTGCATCAGGCTCCACACTCAGCAGGGAGTCTGCTTGAAATTCTCTCCTTCTCCCTCTGCCCCTCCCCCCATTTATGTGCACATGAGCTCTCTCTCTCTGAAATAAATAAAATCTTTTTTTTTAAAGATTTTTATTTATTTACTTGACAGAGAGAGAGATAGCGAGAGAGGGAACACAAGCAGGGGGAGTGGGAGAGGGAGAAGCAGGTCTCCCACTGAGCAGGGAGCCCGATACGGGGCTCGATCCCAGGACCCTGGGATTATGACCTGAGCCGAAGGCAGACACTTAACAACTGAGCCACCCAGGTGCCCCAAATAAGTCAAATCTTTAAAAAAAAAAAAAATACTAACAGCAGATTACATATGTACAGGATAACCTGGGTGCCTTTATCTCTTAAATATAATTTCTGCACAATCCTAAAATTCTGTTCAGAACAGAAAGATCAGAAATCTACAATCTGTATGCTAAAGAATCTGAAAGAAAAAGTATAGATTTAGCTTATTAAACTTTAAGTGTAAGAGTGACTGCTGTCCTTAAAAGAAGAGGAGAGACGCATACAGAGACACATAGGAAGACTGCCATGTGACAGAAGCAGAGATTGAAGTGATATATGTCTAAAGCCAAGGAACATCAAGGAATGCCGCCAACACCAGAAGCAGAGAAAGCATGGAATGCATTCTCCCCAGAGCCTTCAAAGACAGCATGGCCGTGTGGACATCTTGATTTCTAATTTCTGGCCTTTGGAACTACGAAAGAAGAAAATTATGATGTATTAAGCCACTCAGTTTGTGGTAATTTGTTGGGGCAGCCCTAGGAAACTAATAGAGGGGTTAAGAGCCAGTGCGCAGAGCATCCATTTCCTGGACCACGACAGTCAGAGTATGGTTCTGGGGACACCAAAATAGCTGCATCTTCCTTATTGTGGCCATGTCTTCATCAGGACAGCGACTGTGTTCTCTCACACTGGCAGCTTTATGATCATGGATGAGGCAGCAGCTCCCTTGGTGGCCTGGTATTGGGAAACTTTGCAGAAGATGGAACTCCACCCCCACCCCGTGCCCCACAACCCTCAAATACTGTTAAATACAGTGTAATAAATTCCTTTATAAAAACAAAGAATGATTACAGGATAGGAGAGCTGCTTAATAAAATACAACTCTTTATCAACAGCTAGTATTTGAAACACTCAAGGTCATAAAATGATGAAGCGAAGTTGAAAACATGCCATTCAACAATGAAAATATTTATCAAATGTAGAAACTGTATTAAAACTTTACTTTAGATATATGTTGAAGATGTTAAAAAATGCCAGTTTTTACTGAATACATTCCCTGCCACTATACTATCCTTAATGTGTTCTAACACCAAAGACTATAAAGAAAACAAAAGAAGTTAATAAGAAACTGAGAATAAAACATCAGTTTTTTCCCATAAATTCAATCCATCAATAAGCATTCTTCCTGTCTATCTTTCTTTTTTTTTTTTTTTTTAAAGATTTTATTTATTTTTTAGAGAGCGAGAGAGAAACAGCATGAGAGGGGCAAGGGTCAGAGGGAGAAGCAGGCTCCCCGCAGAGCCGGGAGCCCAATGTGGGACTCGATCCCAGGACCCCGGGATCATGACCTGAGCCGAAGGCAGACGCTTAACCATCTGAGCCACCCAGGCGCCCTCCTGTCTATCTTTCAATTTACTTGTATTTGTTAAGTAACACACCATGCCTGGAAATAAACTGTTTGGATAAGAACATGCCATTTGCCTTAAAAAAATTACCTACTGTCCAGTTCTGGGAGTCTTTAAGACAGTATGCAAACATATCACAGTATTTTACTATGTGTCCACAGTTATATATAAAAAGCAATAGAAGATTTGCAATTCCTTACCTTTTAGAAGTACAATAACTTTTCTAAACAAATCTATTCAATTTTCCCAATCATAATGTAATAGAGGATATGTGGCTTTGTTATGGTTACAACCACAACAAAAATTACATTAATCTGCCAGGTAAATATGAGAATATGAGGAAAATATTCTAATGATTAAACAAAAGCAAAACTGTAAGACTATTAGAAATAATATTTTTAGTTTTGCCATTTTTACTTAGTATTTAAGGATCTCTTTACAACTCCCATTTTTTACTGTCCAAAATATAACCCCCCCAAGCCTCTTGTGTTTTTCCTGTCTGAGAAACCAAAGAGTAATGCCTTCTCCCCATACTCCAAAAAACATAAAAACATGAACTCAAACAATGGGAACCACTAAATTATGAATTTGGAAATCACAGGGCAAAGAGGAAGAAGAATTCAAGCAGAGAAGGTAGAAATGGCATAGAGCTAGGTAGGAGCCTGATCAGACAAAGCTGGGCCCCAGCATAATGGGCAACAGGGCCTGTCATCAGAAAAACTGAGAACAAGCCATCAAAAGGAATGAGATCTTGCCATTTGCAACGACGTGGATGGAACTGGAAGGTATTATGTTGAGCGAAATAAGTCAAACAGAGAAAGACATGTATCATATGACCTCACTGATATGAGGAATTCTTAATCGCAGGAAACAAACTGAGGGTTGCTGGAGTGGGGGGTGGGGTGGGAGGGCTGGGGTGACTGGGTGACAGACACTGGGGAGGGTATGTGCTCTGGTAAGTGCTGTGAATTGTGCAAGACTGCTGAATCTCAGATCTGTACCTCTGAAACAAATAATGCAATATATGTTAAGAAAAAAAAAAAAAGAAGAAGAAGAAAAAGGTAGCAGGAGGGGAAGAATGAAGGGGGGGAAATCGCAGGGGTAGATGAACCGTGAGAGACGATGGACTCTGAAAAACAAACTGAGGGTTCTAGAGGGGAGGGGGTGGGAGGATGGGTTGGCCTGGTGATGGGTATTGAGGGGGGCATATTCTGCATGGAGCACTGGGTGTTATGCACAAACAATGAATCATGGAACACTACATCTAAAACTAATGATGTAATGTATGGGGATAATATAAGAATAAAAAAATTTAAAAAAAAGAAAAGAAAAACTGAGAACAGCAGATGCGCTTCCTACCGCTGAACGTCCTAAAAACTGAAATAGGTGAAATGAAACTAACACTTAGAGCCTACTGTGGTATTTTTACAAAGATGTTTTCATTTATTCCTCAAAGCAATCTTACCTGAGCTGAGAAAACTATAGTCCCAACAAATCAAGTAACTCAACCAAGGAGACAAACCTGGGCTTAGTCTTTTTCATGATAAACACAGAAAATGATATTTGTGCACAGGGTCTGATAAAGAGGCTCGTTGTAGCTGGTGGCAACTAGCCTGGTAGCTGTGAACGCCCCAGGTGCTACCTGACCACGCTGAGAGACAAATATTCTGGCACACCCAGAACCCACTCCTGGCCACTCCTGGCCAGGGCTAGGAAACTCTACTGAGTGATGTCAAAACTGCTGCATTTTCATTCCATTCTCAGGCTTCTCAGTAGCTGCACCCAGGTAAGCCTACAGCCAATTCTTCAAACAAAGGGAGGAGGTACCCCACACATCCCCAGACTACACACACCCTGACTGCAGGCCCTCCCACAAACACAAGCCCTTTCCAGTATTTTTTTTTTTAATTGGGGGGGAAAGTCTTCTATAAAAGACTTTTTTCTTTAAAAAAAAAAAAAATCTGCCCACCCTCTTGCTCATGACAGAAACTTCTAAAAGAAACAAAGGCGGTCATTCCAATAGGTTTAAAATGAAAACTATGAGTTAAAGAAATACACCAAAATATATTTATATTAGTGTTATCTGTCAATCAAGCAAAGATTAAATATATGACATCAGATTTCATCTCGGTTTAGTAAGGAAGAAGCTAGACAGGTACACATTCATTCAATGTCACAGGATGGGTGTGGGACCCCCAAGGAGCAAAGAATGGTAGAAAACCCTGAAAAGGTAGATAAATCTAAAAGAGGTTCATATATTTATGAAGTCTCTGAGATGAAACACAAAATTGGGGTATGAATAAGTGGCATTATTCTTAGGGGACTGGGAAAGATCAAGAGATTGTCACAAATGTCTAAAACCAAAAAAGGCCAGGGACATCAGGGTTGCTTGGTTGGTTAAGCCTCCGACTCTTGATCGCAGCTCAGGTCTTGATCTTAGTTCAGCTCTTGATCTCAGGGTTCTGAGTTCAAGAAACAAAAAAGGCTATAAAATACTGCTGTGGAAAATCCACATCAAGTCAAGCATCAATGGCCCAGAATCATATTTAGATCTTTGGTATTATCTTCTAAAGCTGGGGTGGGCCTCCAAACTATTTGTATAAATAAAGCTTTATTGGAACACAGCCATGACTACCTGTTCAGGTACTGGCCATGACTACAATGATAGAGACTATATGGCTCACAAAGCCAGAAATATTTACTATCTGGCCCATTACAGAGAAAGTTTACTAACCCCTGTTCTATACAAAAGCAGCCTGGAATGAAAAAGTTACCCTCAACGGCTTACTTACACTGATTATCAACAGAAGACCAGTGGCAAGATTTACAGAAAGGTCTACTTTCATTAAGTAACAGAAAACATTTATTTCTAAAATTTTATAGACCAATTAAGTAAGTTCCATTCATTTATACACTGTTTTGATTAACACCCTGGATAGCTATTACAAAACAACTCATTGTAAGCACACTATATAAACAGTATAGCAGAGCAGTTATTTTGACAAAGGTTAAAAAAAGTTTTCTTGCACAAGAAAATTAAGAAATGCTTCATGATCATCTGTCCTTCTCATTCCCACCGCTCACTAAAAACCATGAAATACATTCTTTCAGTGTTTTCATCAGAATGAAAAAAATATTTTATATAGATATATAATGTGTCATACAGAGATAATCAAGCTATTAGTCACTAAGAGGAATCAGCAATTTAGAAGTTTTATAACTCTAAGAGTGAATCGTTCTACATTAGTTTTACATATATTTAAAAATTCTCAACTGCCATTATATCCTGCAAATAAATACATTTCATTACAATTATATAACCAAATGTTACTCACCTATATTCCCTATAAAAATGAGGGGAGGAGGAATTAAACTAAAATAATCAAAAGGATGAAGAAACACTTCTTAAAACATCTAGCTATATATTTATGGAACTGTCAATAAAGTAACTGTTGATAAAACAAATCAGAGCAAACAATAATCATATATGTCATTTCCAAGATACCCTCAAGTATTATACTAAGTATCCTACCCTGTTTTATGCATACTGTACTAACTATCTGAAGGGACAAATATTTTAATTGAAGGAAACCAGGAATGTGGACAGAGTGCAACTTTGTGCAACTGCAGCTACACTGCAAATGTTTTAAATACCAAAGCCTATTTAAAAAAAAAAAAAAATCAAAGGAAACAAAACCTGAAAGGAATTTTGCAACTTATTATCTAATTAAGCAACTTCTTTTCCAAAGTTGCATTTATGTTATCACTATCCTCTCCTGTCCACATACGCTGGCTAGGTTAGGAACACTTCAGAGATAACATTTTAAAACATGAGACAGTTTGGTTCCAGAAACTCAGTAAAAGTCTCTAATGATATCTCAGACCACATATTTAAGTGAAAAAAAGAAATCTACATTTCGGTAAAGGCACAACAGATGAGAAGAAAAGAATACCTAAATTATGGCGATAAATCAGAGCCCAAAACTGTCTATTGGAAGGAAGGTGAAGGGGAGGGAAGTATGAGGTTAAATACTTACTTACACAAACTGAAACTGCGCTTTCGGTCATTTAAAACGACAATTTTGATTTTTATTATTTGGGTATGTTATTATACTGGCCTTAAATCTCCCCTCCTCCACCAGTATGTTGCCATCATACCAGACGTGCTTTCCTCCTTCTTGGAGTAAGTGCTGTTTTATTGGGCTGGAAAAGAGCTCTTGAAATTGTCCAGCCAGGAAAATGTCTAAGTGGGAAAAGGAATGGAGGGGGCTACAGGTATGATCTTCATAAATAAACCTAAATAGTAGTTTCAAGTATAGAATAAATCTGCACTCAAGTTACGCTCTTCACTTTTTAAATTGATAAAGATTTTTAACGGTGGCAAGATTCCCAAGTATTGTGGAAATGCTTAACAATTTAGTTTCTGATATTCCTTGGTTTTCGTTTACAGAAAATTTCAGAGTAAAACTCCATCCACCTGGACATTTAGTTCGCTGACCACCTTCTTTTCTTATCAACTACAAAGCTTCAAATGCAGTGGTGAATTCAAGATGTAGCTCAATTATGAAACGAGACGTGCATGAGGAGTCAGAAGAAACTGGAACCTCCTCCCCTTTATTTTTACGTATTTCTCATCCCTCACACTGGAGTCCTCCACCAGCCGTCCTTCGAGGAGAAACTTTCTCTCCCTCCTCCAAGCCTAGGGCCGAAGTAGGAAGTACCCGCCCTCCCGAGCAGGGAACCGCGGTGCCCTCGCCGCTCATTGGCTGCGGAGGCCGTCAGTGCTGCAGAGGGCGGGGCCTCCCGGCTGAGCGCAAACTCCCAGGCCCGCACTTCGCCGAGGGTCCGGGGAATCTCCACCCCAGAAAAAGCAGCCAGCGTCCACTAGGGGTTCCTTCTTCTTTTTATTTTGCGGGCCCTCCTCTCAACGTCCTGCCCGTTTGACTCCTCCACGCGGCAATTTTTCAAAGCTCCAACATCTCATCCCCACCCCAGCAAGCTCCAGTCCAGGACCAAACAGAAAGATGCTGCGGTTTTAGGAGTGAAGCAAGCTGTGGACTGGATCTCCCAAGGGTAGCAGAGGATTCCTTCCTCTGGAAATGATATAATCGCTTAAGTTTTCTGTTAACTGTTGCAAGCGCACTGGCCTTCGCCAAGTATTAAAGCCAAAAATACTCGGTGTCCATTCAGTAAGAGTTGCCACAAAGTATTACAGGGTTAGTTGAATCTCTTGTTGAATTATCCACCGTTTCCAGTGTTTTGTCCGGTTGCCCCTAAAACTATGCCATTCTTCGACCACACCCGCAACAGCTCAAGCTCCTATACAGATTTACCACACACGCATTCTGTACTTTATCCTGTAAAGCAACCTGACAAGACACACTGCTGTTGTCTACAGGGAGTGTGCATACTTCTTGAAACTACAAACTCTTTGGAGGAAGAATTAGAAACAATGGTGCTAGTTATGATAGGTACCCAGGGCTCTACAAACTATGCGCATTCAATTTTTTCAACAGCATCCTTATGATCAGTAGTCAGAGGAGGAAAATCATTTCGTTTTTGTAATGCTTTCAGACTTTCAGTTCCGTCACCAGAACTGCTCAAGGATGGGAGATAACCTACTGTAAAATAAGTATATTTTTAGTATTTACCGCTAATAAGGACTACAGCTATGAGAGAACACGATTTATGTGTTTGACACATCATCTCCCGAGGCCTGCAGTACACAGGGAAGAGGCAACAAGAGTTCTTTAGATCTCACTGCAGCATCCTCTAGGTTGTGTTGCTTCCTGACACTATCCTAGAGCAATGTGGTCTTCTCATTTTTCTTTTTTGGGGTCCCCTTCGTCTCTCTGACTTTGGCCTCAATTCTCAGTGTATTTATTTCCCATTGCCACCATCACCATCTCTATTGCCTTGCAATCTCTCTCACATTTGCTAATCCTGACAGGGTCCCACGAAAGCCCATTCTCCAACAGGTCGGCCATCCTCCCTGTACTTCTCAAGCCACTTCAGCTTCTCCCTTAGCTTCACGGCTCCCACCACCCACTCTCGCCAGTGAACTTCACTCCTCTGAAGTCTGGCTGCCCCCGAATCCTGACAGCTGGGCCTAACCAATCCGTGAGGGATAAATAACCGACGCCACCAATGAGCAGCAGCCGTGCGGTGGGAGGCGGGACTTCGCCTAAGTTCCTCGGGTCCTGAAACCAAAGACCTGTTGCCGCCGCCGCGGTGGCCGCGGAGTTTCTTAGTTACCGCGGCACCCACGGCAGCCTCGGGCCGCCAAAGCCCGTGCCGGGCACCAAGTTCCTGCCGCCCGCTCCCGCCACTGCCAACGAACCGGACCGAAACCCCCACCCAGCTCGAGCGCGGCGCACCCCGCCCCACCTCCCCCGGCGCGGGGATCCCGGAGGCCGCCCCGCGCCCTCCCGGCCTCCCCGTCTCCGCCCGGCTCCCGCAGGCAGCCCCACCCGGCCCGGGCCACCGGGCCCGGGAGCCCGAGACCCCCGCAGCCACTCACCAGGAAGTTGGGAGTTTTCCGTTCTCCTGTCCGCGAGGGACCCGGGGCGGGCGGGCGGCTCGGCCAGGCGGCCCCGCGGAAAGGCCCGCTGGGCCGGGGGCTGTGGCTGCGAGGCCGGGAGCCGATCGCCACCTCCCGCCGCGCCGCGCCGCCCCCGCGGACGCTGCAGGCGCGGGCCCCCACCCTGCGCAAGGCGAGACGCGTCCCGAGTGCGAGCCTAGTGGCGGCCCATCCTCCCGCAACTCCCGCTCCTCCTCCCGCGGCCGCCGCTGTCAGGAGGGTAAACATCCCGGCATCCCCGAGGAGAGGGGCGGGGCGGGCGTCGGCCCCTCCCCGCCCCCGGAGCCTCGCGCCGCCGGTCCGGCCGGCTGCGCGTCGGGGCTGCCCGCGGGCCCCGCACGGCGCTCTGCGAGTGCAGGGAGCCCCGTCACCTCCCCGATGCAGCCGAAGCCGTCCTGGGGGGCCCCTCCGGCATGTGGCTCCCTGTTGTCAGACCCAGCGCGGCGCGGAGTGCGTCCATCTGCCCCCTGAGCCCCATTCGCCTCCTTTGCGCCAACTTTCCTCTGGGCTGGGGTGGGCTGCTTTTTGAGAACTTGTCTTTTCCTCACTTGCATTTGAATGCCCCCACTTTCAAGCTGTGAGCTCAACTGGTGACGTCCCCTTTCTTCTGGATCACAGCGTTTTGATCCCATCTTCTCTTACTAGGTGGTTTGAACTACCTCTGCGCTAAGCACGCCTTACATTAAAGTAAGAGTCCTAGCGTAGATAACAGTGGCTTTTAGGACATTTCTGAAAAGTGAACGACTTATTTTGGTATTGGGAATCTTTGGGAAGTGGGGGGTGGATACCCCAGACCCCTAGGACAGGAACTGCAAAAGACTACTACTTGGGTAACTGGACACGTATTACTGGAGATGACAGCCAGGAGGCAGTATGGAGTCAACCACGCCTTCATTCTAATCTTAGTTCAGTGATTATTAACTCTGTGACCCGGCAGCAAGTTACTTCACCTCTCCCGAGTACTAGTCTCTTTGTCTGTAAAACAAGAATGGTAATAATACTCATCTCTAGGACTAAGGTTAGAATTAAATGAGATAAGCAAGGTGCTTAAATACAAGAACCTAGCTTTTAAGTACTCATTAAGTAGTTGTTACTGCCCCTAGGTCTTTCACTAGTTTGATTTACCTACCAAAGGGATTCAAACCAAGAATGAGTAGATTATAGCTCAAAGACTTCAGAAGTTAAAACTATGGAATTAAGATTTAGAAAGTTTATTTTTAGCAAGAAAAAAAGTCAAGATCTCAAGAGGAGATGTTGATTCTGTTGGCTCAAGAAGTAATAAATGTACTAGTTACCGTTCTAAGGAATGAAGGTACAACAGTTACCAAGATACAAAGTCCTTGCTATCATGGAGTTTACGTTGTAGTAGAAAGGCAATAATCATCATCATAAGCCAGTAAATACATACTATGTCAGATGGTGATTCATACAAAAATAAAGCAGGGTAAGGAGACAGGGAAGGGAGCATGCTGTTTGAAATACATTTATCTGGGAAGGCCTCTCTGACATTTGAGCAAAGACCTGAAGGAAGTGAGAAAATGAGCCATGTGTCTGTCTAGGAGTAAAGCATGACACAGAAGGCACAGCAATGCAAGGACCCTGAGTGGAAGTGGGCTTGGCATGTGTGAGGAATAGCCAAGAGATAAGTGTAGCTAAAATCCAGCAAGCAAAGGGAGTGCACTAGCAGATGTGATCAGAAGAGGGGATGGGGTACAGGAAGGGGACAAATGTAGAAACTTGTTAAGTTTTAGAATTTATTCTGGATGAAATGGAGAGTCCTTGGAGGAGTGACCAAATCAGACTCGGTTTAGGATATAATAGCAGCACTGTGGAGAATAGACTGCAAGTTAAGAACAACTAGAAGGGGAGATTATTCTAAAAGTCAGGTGAAAGATATTGATAACTTAGAACATTGTGCATATAGTGGAGGTAATAAGAATGGTCAGATTGCAGATATATTTCTAAGATTTGCCAGTGGGTTGGATGTGGGGTAAGAAAGGAGGCAAAGATGAAGCCAATGAAGTTGGTATTTGAACTAGATCATTCTGTCACATCACAACAAATTAAAATCAGTCTGTCAAATAAGAAAAGTGTCACCTGAGTCATACACAAGCACACCTTGCAGGAAAAAGAACGAGATATTCCCAGGGTGAAGACATTTCAACCTGAAATGGCACAGGAAGTATGATTAAAGGTTTTGGGGGGTTTTGTTTATATTTTACTATCTTTTGCACCACCTTTTTAAAAAATGTAGATAGACTGATAGATAATAAAACATCCCAGTTTAAATAAATTTCAGATTCATCTGTAGACCAGATACTTCATTGGCGTGAGGAAAACTTACATACCTTATGAACACTGATAGGCAAATAAATCAAAATGAGCTCCCAAAGCCTAGTAGCCACAAAGACTTAGTCTAAGAAATATCCTGTTAGTGGCTCTATGGTGCCCAAAGTACTGAAATCACCTGTATGTGTCCTCTTCTTTCACCTTAAAGGACTACAGAGCTACAGCTATATAGTAGTAAAGTGTTTTAAAAGTTGTTAAGACTGTCAGAAATGAATCCACTACACTTTCTCATTGTGACTTTTTATTGCCCTGTGTGGACATAAGGGAGGGTTGCCCCAGCCACTGGCCCTTGGCCTGGAGCAAATGCTAATGGAAAAACTGAGATCTGGCCAAAGAGGCTCCTCTGACCCTGGGGATCATTACAGCAGAGCCTAGCTTTAACTGCTTTTCTATTCATCTCCCGCCAACCTTGCTTCAAAAATGCTGTCTGGCTCCATGAAACGCATTAATTACAGTCTTTTCTATGAGCTGTGTTTATACCTAATTACTACACAATACATACCATTAACTATCAGGTTAACTTTGCTGTAAATGATATTTGATTATGTCACTTAAAGCCTGTCAGCTTATACCAAGGCTTCCTATTTTATTATTCATACAGCTTCACTGGCCCCACACAATTTAAAATAAAAAATAAATGTAGAATTGATTACCAAAACCCATTTTTTATCCATAGGCTAAACCAGACCAGATGTTATATACCATGTTCATTGTAAATGCAACTTCTCTGTAAAGAGAGAAGCTTGCTAGAAAAAAAAAAAAAAAGTGTTTTCCCGATGAAGGATGGTGAAGTAATATTAAAAATAATTTTCCTTTGAAAAAGATCCTAGCCACTGGGGTAGACCAGAAATGTCTAGTCTTCTTGACTCACAAACATAGTGCTGGCAACAGGTGTACTTAAAAAGCTACTAGTGATATTGGCAGTCACTGAACTTGGCAGCTAAATGGTGATGAGGCTTAGTCAAGCTGTTGAAATGTCTGGACTGAACTGGGCCAAGAGGAGGAAGTCAAAGTGCAGACTGCAGACAACCCAAGGGAGATCACTTTTCTCTAGTCCTGGCTGTGGTCACTGTACAGTGTCTGGAAATAAATCCTTATCTTTCTTTGAAAACACTCATGAAAAATATTAGAAAGCTACTTTTTCACTCTGACAGCCCCTTGCATTTAATTTTTAGTGGATCACATAGATGAGCTTCCCATGAAAACAATAAAATCAGCCTTCATTTTATTCTCACGCCAAATCCCTAGAACTCAAATTCACAGAAAGGCAACTCTGCTGTCCCTAGCACCTAGTTATGGCATTTTGAGAATATGGTTCATAGTTTAAAATTGTGGCATACTTATGGTGGCTTTTTCCTGGCTATTTTTGTCATAGTTACAAAACGGGGGAAACATTTTCAATACACTATATACATATTTTTAAAATATATACTCTTAAAATGGAGGGAAATGTAGTAGTTTATACTGCTTGCAAAATAGGGAAGAAACAGTACCACTGGTAGTTCATGTTTATGTTACAATTTTCTTTGTTTAACAGAATCCAGTTGAATTTATGCATTTTGTCTCTTACTATAAAAGCCAAAAGGCCAATATGCAATGGGCCAAAAGTCAAAGCAATGAAGGAACTATATTCAAAAATCACTTCCCTTTCACACTTGTACACTCTACCCTTGATGTGGAGCCAAACAGTGAGTCCATTTCACAGGACACACTCTCCTCAACAATGGTAGCATTTTCACAGAGCGTTCACGAGCTCCTCTTTATTCTCTATGTTCATAGAGAGTTGTGGTGATACACCAATCAAATCCCAAAGATAATTTTTAAAAGTACAGGTTTCTCTGGAATATTTTGTGTGCATGCATCTACCTGAGAAAGGGATGTTACAAATACTCTGGGATTTCACAAAGCTGAATGGATAGGTCTAGAAGAGGTCTGCCTAATTTCTGCCTCCCTCTACATCCTCTGACTCATCAAGTCCTCTTTTGTGCTGTTCGCTTAATCTTGGGATGCACCAAATCCATTCAGGTTGGAACAACTGGAGCAATTTTCTATTTACTAAATAGGAAAAAAAAAATGGCAAATAATAAGTATTTCTGTTTACTTTTAGTATTCCCGCATGGTTAAATTGGGAGAGCACTGGGCGCCGGGGTGGCTCAGTTGGTTAAGCGACTGCCTTCGGCTCAGGTCATGATCCTGGAGTCCCGGGATCGAGTCCCGCGTCGGGCTCCCTGCTCAGCAGGGAGTCTGCTTCTCCCTCTGACCCTCCTCCCTCTCATGCTCTCTCTCATTCTCTCTCTCTCAAATAAATAAATAAAATCTTTAAAAAAAAAAAAATTGAGAGAGCACTCTCAGGCTATAGATCCAAAAGCACATCCTAACAATGTCAACACAAGAGGTGAAAAGTTGCAGTCACTATTGTGTTCACCTTTCTAACCCTCTTTGCTCATACTTCAGCCTTTCTTGCTCAAAACATACATCTCTTCATCTTTTTTTTTTCCAACTGTTCTATTTAATATCCTAAGTGTACTTTAAAATACTTCAGTAATTATGTCTTAAGCAGTTCAATTGCACTGTTAATGTTTAATCTATTTGGAAATACAGGATGTGAGTAAAACCAGATTTGGAATCTTGCCACATCAAACTCAAAGATATACTCAAAGCCAGCTCTTATTGTCTTTATGACAATAAGCCTAGTCAGTCATAAACAGCCTCAATATCCTCCATAATTCTGCTACTGAATTCACTGTTGCGTGAAATTCAAATTATGGGGACATTTTATTTCTTTAATCACTCTGTCATATCAACTTTTCTATCTAAAAGTTAGCATTATGTAGAGGAAGGAGTACCTAGAACAACACTTCGCAGGATAAAACAGGATCATTTTCAAAGCTTGAGAATTTGGGGGCAAAAATCAGAGATGTGCTTAAAAATTAATGAAGTGCCTGTTTTCAAAGTCAGGGCAAGAAACTTTAAATTCATAAACCATTCAAGTACTAAAGAAGGCAAGCCAATATTTACCTATGGATTTATGGGCTAATCTGTTCTTTGAAACTGTGGGAGAGGACTAACAGTGGACTGTCACCCATGGAAACTGCAAACAGTCCTAACTGTACAATATTGTTACATTTGCTCATCAGTGTTATTTAATTATTTATTTATTTATTATTTATTTATTTATTTATTTATTTACTTGAGAGAAAGAGGGAGAGAGCAGGCAGTGGTGAGAGGCAGAGGGAGAGGGAGAGAGAATCCCAAGCAGACTCCATGCTGAGCCCAGAAACCCTGTCTTGGGGCTCATCTCACGACCCCAATATCATGACCTAAGCTGAAATCAAGAGTCAGACACGTAACCAGCTGAGCCACCCAGGTGCCTCTCATCAGTGTTATTTATTGTTACATAGCTAATAGGTTCATGTAATCTGAACTTTTAAATTATTTTTAAGTTATTTATATATAAATATATGATCATTTTTTAATATAAGTTAATTATTTTTAAAGTTATTTCAAAAGCTTATTTTAAAGTTGTATATACATTTAAAATTTATTTAAAGGTTTTATATATGTAAATAACTTTTAAAAATAATTTTAAAGTATATAAATATACGCACACACACACAACAATGTATAGTTTGGGCAAACAAAGTATGCAACTGTTTAAAATTCTGTTGTTTTTCTTTGTTCTTTCCTTGCTCAAATTGAAAGATAAAAATAATCATCATTTTTCTGAAGACAAATGCATAATAAAAGTATTCCTTATGTTCTAAATTAAATGAAATTAATACTTTATCAGATCTAAATCCTATAACTCCTAAGTAGGCAGGTATGTTTCACTCTCTACAAGAGGAAGTTTGTAGAAATAGCATAATGTAAATTAGAGATGACTGGGAAAAAAAAACCATAAAAATGACTTATGTCGGGATTTAGTTTCAATTTCCTACATAAATTTTTAAAATACATTTCTGTAGTCACTACATAACCAAGCCTTTATTTCTAATACCTAGCTAGTGATATTTTAGGCTATTGTACTGTTCTAAAATCTAAATATGTAAAGAGATTATATTAAGTCGGAACAATCAATATCATCTGAATCTTTGCTCCTGATTGTTTAGCCCCTAAAAGTTAGAATCTACTTTTATCACTTTCAGAATCTAATATTTTAATTCCTTTTATGGATATTCTATGTATTTCCCTATTTCACAATTCTTTAAAGTTATGTGTACATAAACTATACAAAAATCAAAACCAATACTCCATCTGTTTCTTAACACATACGGAGATAATCAGCTGCGATATTAAGAGATTTTCACACCTATGATGAGGCAGCAGCTCATGAACAGGCTCTGGGACCAGTACAGCTTTGGGATAGAATTTCATCAGTATTCCACCTCTGGGTTCTACCTGGGATGATAGAGTGTGATGTGATGCAAAGGAAAAGATGGTGGGTCTGAGGTAGGAAATGAATATAACAAAACACATGCAGGTTATCACATCTCAAGATGGCAAAGGGAGAATGAAACTCCTGTATTAATAGACTTACTCTTCTCCTTCTCTAGTAAGGACACAGTAGTAAAGTGTCCTAAAGTGAAACATGAAAAACTTATAAAAGATACAGCCTAGAATTAACTGTAAGAAGGAATTCCTAACCTTGCAGAAATAGGTTCTCAAATACCCTTCTCTAATAAAATTTTAAAATGGAATTTAGCTTATCTCTCTGGCCTGGTTTAAATATAACCTGCCCAGACACAAGAAGATGGGCTAGAATCACATATGTTTACCTATTAGTTGACATAAATCATAATAAGCTTACATAGTAGCTAATTAGCAGTCCAGCTCCAGGAAAACATGGAAGCAAGTCAAAGTTTGTCCTTATTTCACTCTTACCGCCCTCGGTAATGCCCATTTACCATCATGGATTAATCATACATTTTCAGTTTCACAGTTTTAAGAGTACTAAGCATTAGTGCATATCTCTGTGTTTATTTTTCAATCTGAATCTTGTGATTAGTATGTAGGCTTCTATTCCCTGGGTTCTTAAATGTGTTTTTATCTTTGCTAAACTATATATGCTTTTGGAAAGAAGTTACACCTTAATGAGCACCTTGTGGGGATGATTAGACACTCTGAAGAGAACAAAGGATAAGATGCTCTATGAGGGAATAACAAAAAGGAACGCCCTTTAGATTGGGTAGTCCAGGAATGCCTCTCTGAGGAAGTGACATTTAAATGACAGCTAAAGGATATAAAGGGGCCAGCAAGGCTGAGCACCCGCACTAAATTGCAAAGGCAGCCATATCTGTTTTCCCTCCCTTCCACATCGAAGAAAAGCAGGCAGGAGCTTACAGGCCTGCATTACAAAGATGTCAGCTCAGTGGCTTCATTTTTATTAACTGAGAAACGGATTACTATTGATATAATAAATAAAGTTTCCATCTGTGAAAAGGAAAATTGGAAGATTTTTCTACCAAGAAAGCCTCAGAATTAAGCCAATGCTTTATGAAGGCTACGTAATTATTCTTTGCCACCCGTTTTCTTGCTTTTCTTCCTCTCTTCCTTCTCCCCCCTTCCCTCACAATCTTCTTCCCTGCCTGCTTCCTTCCTGCCTTTCTTCTTTCCTTCCCCAGACTTATTTATTAAATGTCTCCCATGCATTAAGACTCTGGTGGATTTTGCAAATACAGCCTTTTCATTGTTTCTACTTTTTTTTTTTAATATTTAACCTCTGTGAGTTGGAATGCATATCTTAGAATCAAGGAACTAGGATACAATGATGTAAGCAGTAAATCTCTGTTTAAAAAAAGCAGAATAGTTTTATCGAAATCTGAGTATAAAATACAAATTTTAAGTAAATTACATGCAAGGAGGAGGAAGTCACTGAATCAAATCTTTCATATTTCTTTGCAAGTTCTACTTAGAATTACTTTACAATTCAATATTTGCTATTTTCATTGTTTTAATAATTTTAGAAGTCTGAAAATAATGGGAAAATAATTTTGACTGGATCTCAAAAAGCACATCTGGTAACTGGCCGTTATGAAGAAATCACTTATCACCACCAAGTGGCTGAGTAGCTTAATTGCAGGAGAGAGTATGCAAGAAGGAAAGAAACAGTTGCCAAGCAAACTCTTAAGCGTTAAAAAAAAAAAACTCTTTCAGGTGATAGCAAGTAGAGGGTAGTGAGACTGGTTATAGTCTCCACATTTCCAATAAAGAAATTGAGAAAGAATAATAAGTGCCCAGAAAAGGTGAAGAAAAAGAAAAAAGTATTCCTTTATATATTTTGTGATTGTATTATCTTGGAAAAGAGTCCCATAAAAACATGTGTGTAGACATACATATGCACACACACTTACACACACACACACATACTCATAAGCCCAATCAGATGGATGTGAAATGCATGCATTTGGTAATAATAGATGTCCAAGGAAAGATACAACTCAGGGGTCTCAACCTTGGTTCTGCCAGAACTCACCTGCACAAATTTGGCTTCAGTTAGTTTGAGAAGTCTTTGATAATTCATATTTTAAGAAGCTCTCTGAGTGATCTTAATGTTGAGCCTATGTTAAGAACCACGAGTAACTGATAGTTATTGAGTTCCTACTATGGCTAAAGCTCCATATTAAGTGCCCTTGGGGGATATAAAGGGTTAAGGAATATAAAGTTAAGTACTCTGAGGGATATAAAGAATATGATATATAAAGAACTCACAACAATATGATCGTGAACCACCATAAACTCTACCACTCTCATGCTAAGTATTTGTGAGACTGGTATTAGATTAGTAGTATCATCTTTAGGTATTGGCAGGATGCATGTCACCTTCCATGTCAATACACACACACATACTCAAACGGCACATTAATAAGACACATATAAAAAAAATTGAGAGTCTCATTATCTGTTTCACTGTGCTACATGAATAGTACCCTCTACTAGAGTTTCTCGAAATGTGGTCTGCATTAAAATCATGTGGAGACTACAGGGTATTTACCCCAAAGATACAAATGTAGGGAAGGGGTATATGCACCCCGATGTTTATAGCAGCAATGTCCACAATAGCCAAACTGTAGAAAGACCCAAGATGTCCATCGACAGATGAATGGATAAAGAAGATGTGGTATATATACATATACAATGGAATATTATGCAGCCATCAAAAGGAACGAAATCTTGCCATTTGCAACGACATGGATGGAACTGGAGGGTATTATGCTGAGCGAAATAAGTCCATCAGAGAAAGACATGTATCATATGATCTCACTGATATGAGGAATTTTTAATCTCAGGAAACAAACTGAGGGTTGCTGGAGTGGTGGGGGGTGGGAGGGATGGGGCGGCTGGGTTATAGACATTGGGGAGGGTATGTGCTATGGTGAGTGCTGTGAATTGTGTAAGACTCTTGAATCTGTACCTCTGAAACAAATAATACATTATATGTTTAAAAAAAAGAAGAAGAAGAAGATAGCAGGAGGGGAAGAATGAAGGAGGGGAAATTGGAGGGGGAGACGAACCATGAGAGACTATGGACTCTGAGAAACAAACTGAGGGTTCTAGAGAGGAGGGGGATGGGGGGATGGGTTAGCCTGGTGATGGGTATTAAAGAGGGCACGTTCTGCATGGAGCACTGGGTGTTATACGCAAACAATGAATCATGGAACACTACATCAAAAACTAATGATGTAATGTATGGTGATTAACATAACATAATAACATAACATAACATAATAAAAAAATTTTTTTTTAATCATAGGAAGAGCTTTCTAAAATATCATTGTCCTACCCCAGGACTACAGAATTTCAGAGAGTAGGCCTAGGGATTATAGAAATCTGCATTTTTAATAAGTTCCCTGGTGATTCTAATTCACAGAAAAGTTCCAAACCCTTGGTATAAACCAGCATTTTTTTCCTTCTGGGGATAGCGTTTGCCTGTGTGAATGTGATCTTGGGGGTTAGGGGTAGAGAATGATATTATATCTAGGTATTGAAATAAATTTTCCCTGTAATTAAAAACATTGCCTTAAGTCTTAATTACCAAATGTATTGATGACACAGAGTTAACAGTCATTGTCAGGTGCAGGGGCATAGATTAAATAGGTTGTTGACTGTGTACAGTCCCCACATCCTAGCTGTTATCTTCACTGCTTCCCTCTATTACAGAAAAGAAGTCCATGAGTGAGTGGTATTGTCATAAAGATAACTATGGATACACTCTAATTTTTAAGAAAATGCTTGATATCCTCAGTATTCTAACTATTGTTGGTAACACATTATTTGCTCAAACTGTATTCTCATCACAGTGAACTCATATAGGAATATTTGGGGATACTTTAAATATCCAAGGGAATCACAGCAATACTGGAGACATTTGTCAGACATCTTATGAACTACTAACTCTAGGCAGTTCACTGTTTGGACATCAAATAAAGCTACATTCCTTTTCATGACAGCATATCTTTGTGCAACTAAGTTTTGGAAGACTGCTGAGGTTAAAAAGCAAGTAGCATGAGAAAATCACTATAGAACCAAAAATGATGAGAGGCTGTCCAATCTGATACTGAGGTTCAAGAAGCTGTGCACTGCCCAGCCCACAAGCACGTCTTATTAGTAAGCAATTGTGAATGTTCAAGAATGAAATAAAAATAGCATTTGTTCTTTCAAATTGTTATGTGCTCTTTTTCGAATGGCTACTAAGTTGCTAGGACACAAATACTAAGTTGTTAGGGCATGAGTTTTAAGTTGTTTAGATTTAACTACTTGGTGAACTAAACTGCTAGGTTTTGTTTGTTTGTCTGTATGTTTTGCCAAGGGCTTCAGAAAAAAAAAAATTACTGATACATGAACTGAGAAAGTTTGGAAATCTCTGCTTATGGTATATCTGATTGCAACATACCAGTGAATTGCAGCATTAGAGCTGAGAATTAGTGCTCTTGATGGTCTCAATTTTAATATACCTGCATTTGCTTTGTTTCCATCTCAACTCATCTATTTATTCAACCAGTATTTATTGAAAACTCACCATGAAGTACAAAGTATCCAGGGGCATGTACTGATGAATGATACAAGACTTCCCTTCTAAGTATCCTTTATATCTTCCTACACAAATAGACTTTCTACAAAATGAACTATTTAGTTATAAGATTTTTCTTCTGTGCAACATAGGTAAAAATACCATATCCCTGAAGAAAGAATTAGAGCAACTATTAATTCTACCATGTTACCATTTTCAGCTTCCCCAAATTATGCAGATTTATCAATAATTCAAGAAAACTTCATGTGCCATGTACTTGACAATTTGAAGCTATCAGAGCAATAGCTTTAGACAGACTAGCAAGATGACATTTGTGGCTGAGGAACTGGAAGGCAGACTCAGCATTCACTAACATGATCATTACCCTTCAAGGGTGAAAGATTAGTCACTTCACCTTTAAGAGAGATTCGACCGGATGTGCTAGGCAGCAAGGAAGGAGAATTTTAACTTTAGAACAATCTGATCCCACAGGATAAGCACTCTTGGAAAAGTTCTACTAGTTATTTTTTTCTTTTTCTTTTTTTAAAACAAATAATACTACTAGCATTTTAAATAAGGAGACTCCAAATGCCAGAATAAAGTGGTAAAAATCTAGTACTAGAAAATGTCTAGGTGTTTATCTAAAGAATTATTTTATATTTTACCTCATAGCCAGAACTACCATGCCATTCATTGCCAATGCATGCCAAAGGGGCTCTGAAAAAATTCAGGCCCTCAACTATTTTAAAGTTCCGCATGATTCCCAAATTTATTATGATTTCTTTTAGTGAGACAGATTTGGACTTAGAGTAAAGCATCATGGAAAAAACTGAAATTTTTAAAACATTCTCTCCTATTTCTTCCACTATTCCCTAACTAGACTTTGAATTATTGAATTATCAAGAAAATGGCAAAAGGGGGATGGCTCAGTCAGTTAAGCGTCTGCCTTCAGCTTAGGTCATGATCTGGAAATCCTAGGATCAAGCCCCACATCCTGCTCTCTGCTCAGCGGGGAGCCTGCTTCTCCCTTTGCCCCTCCCCCTGGTCATGCTCTCTCTCTCACTCTCTGGCAAATAAATAAATAAAATCTTAAAAAAAAGAAAATGGCAGAAGAAGGAGAAGAAGAAGGGAGAGGAGGAGAAATATGTAAATATAATTACAAAAGAACAGGATATAAGCAAAATTTACAATAGCTATTCAAGTTGAACACTGAACCTGACATTACAAAATTTGCTCTTATGCCAAAGGATTTCCACCAATAAAAATAGCCATCCTTCTCCGGCTTAGAGGAAAGAAAACAACCTCATTTTACATAAGTCTTCTTTGTTGAAAACACTCACTGCATTAAATGGAAGACTGTCACCTACTGAGGCCCCCAATAACTAAGGGGGGAAATAATAAGCAGTCTTCACCACACGTCTCTTTTGCTCCCCATATGTGTCCCAAATATGTTATTTCACCATTCCCGGGTTTCTTTGTTCTTTCCGCCATTCATCCATCTGGTGGAAAAATGGTTCCTCCTTCACTAACCATGAGCTGGTGGATTATCTATTTTGTAAATTTGAGGATAAATTAAACATATTCATTTACATAGGCAATTCTAACTGCTAATCATTTAGAATGTTTATAATCATTTTACCTATACAACTTCCTAAGGTCAACTGGTACTCTTTTCAATTGAGTGACACACGTAGGTAGTGGGGGTGGGGGTGGACATTGAGAAGGCTATTTAAAAAACTATTACTTATATTCTGACATACTGAGCTGGCTTGGCATTTGTGATGGGCTGAATTGTGACCCTCCCAAAATTCACATGTTGAAGTTCTGACCTCGAGTACTTCCGAATGGAACTGTATTTGGAAATAGGGCCTTTAGAGAGGTGATTAAGTTAAAATGAAGATGTGAGGGTGGGCCTTAATCCAGTCTACCTAGTGTCCTTAAAGGAAGAGGATATTTGTACACACAAAGGAGACACAAGGAACGAGAAATGACCATGTAAAGAGGAAGCAAGAGGGCAATCATCTATAAGTCAGGGAGAGAGACCTCACGGGAAATCAACCCTGCCGACATCTTGATCTTGAATTTCCAGCCTCCAGAACTGTGAGAAAATAAATTTCTGTTGTTTAATCCACCTAGTCTGTGGTATTCTGTTATGAGAGCCTAGCAAACAAATATGGCATCTTAGACAATAACAAGAGTATATTTTAAATCTTACGCTATTAATCATCCATGTTTTAGTCTGTCATAGAAGGTTCCAAAAAACAGAGGAGATTCAGGTGTTTAAGGAAACAAAATGGATCATGGTTTTTTAATAATTATAAAAATCTTCAATATTCTCCACCGATAATAATGTTTACTTTTGTTTTAAAACTCCGTGAGACAAACAGTGCTCTGCAAATTCCAGTGGTATGTGATTTTCTCAACTCATTTAACAAGTGTAGCGTTTTTTGAGATATGCTCAATTTACAGTGAAGGGTAGTTATTAAATTTGAGCTTAGCTGGCCTTTTACCTATGTCTAGTTAAATTTTATGGTACTTTCTGATGGCTCTTTTTAATTTCATAGCTTTCTCTGATTTTCTATTTGCACAACATGTGCAAGTTCATATAAATCCAGTGCTCGCTTCGGCAGCACATATACTAAAAAAAGTTCATATAAATCTGATCAGTTTTGGCAGTATGTTCCCATGAAAATGAGATACACTTAGAAAAACATTGCTAGAGCTCTTTGTCTGTGGAGTCCTTATATCTATCTCAATAAAAATCATTAAATTCATAACGTTTGTATTTTGTAAACAATGAAAATGTAATTTAAGTTCTTAAAAATGTTAAGGTGACATTAAGATGGGTATGAAGCACTGAGGTTCCCACAAGAAGAAAATAAATGCTTTCCTATATCTCTAACTAAATATTGGTCCTTAATGTGAGTTTAGTAAAATCTGGAGTCAAAAATTGTAATTCCCAAGGGTTTTATGTTAATATGTTTCTGCTGAGAATTCACTAGAGAGTCCACAGGACCACTCTGCTTAGTAACTACTTTCTCTGTTCCTATAAATTCTACAGTTGACAGCTAGCTTAAAACCTAGGCTGTCTCTCTGAATCACTCATTAGGAAGGACAGTAAACAAGTAGGAAGAGTTAAGTTGGTAAAATTTTTCTTCTCATATTTTTGAGGGTTATATTGGTCAAAATGGTTAAGGGTGCTAATACTAATTGTGCTCTTATTGAAATAGGTTATGCTCTTTTTTCCTTTTTAACTAAACTAGGCTTCTTTCTCTAAAACCTACCTTTCAGCCATTCATCATCGTGACAGCATTGTGAGAACTGCGAGAATTGATCACACACTCTCCCCTGAGGCAGGTGGTAATACAGCTCATTAATTTGGTGAGTAAGACAGATTGAAGAGTGATGTGGCTTCCTTGTTCTCCAAGTCAGTCAGCTGATGCCCACTGTCCTCACTGAGTGGTACATTATAACCAGGTAAAAGAAATGTTTTAAAAAGTCGTTAAAAGAGCAATTTAAAACAATATGGTATGCTGGGGATAGCATTATGACACATTTCTTATCGAGACGACATTATACAGAACAGATTAGAGACAGGGCTGCAAATTTCAATGGAAATAACTGAGATTAACTCCTATTGTTATTCAAAGGATGAAATTGGCACCCAGCAATTAGATTTCTAGAGCTATTAATTGAGTTTCAGGTATGCACAAGAGTATACAACATCTTCGTAGAGTAATTTTCAGATCCTGCTCTCCCACTTACATACATGTCATATATTCTTTTGTGTTTTGTTTGTTTTTTAAGATTTTATTTATTTATTTGTCAGACAGACAGAGAGAGAGGACAAGCAGGGGGTGCGGCAGGCAGAGGGAGAAGCAGTCTCCCCAGTGAGCAAGAAGCTGAATGCGGGACTCGATCCCAGGACCCTGGGATCATGTCCTGAGCCGAAGGCAGATGCTTAACCAACTGAGCCACCCAGACGTCCCTACTTGTCATATATTCTATACTATTTTTGAGTTGCCAGGAAAAAAAAACTGTTTTGGGGATTTGACTGATATTTCTTATTACATAAAATTATTTAGAAACACAATTCTGAACTATATTTTGCCCAGCGAAATGCAGCAGCACTATTCTACTTGTAATTTATAAAATTCTTTTCAGAGTAGCACATGGGCTATTACAAGAATGTGTATAGTCAAAAAAAAAAGAATGTGTAGAGTCATTGGTCAATATTTTAGTTGCAAACCCCTTAGTTCATGAACCATCTATACCCATATTTGGGACTCACATCAAGCAAATCAAAGAATAGGAACCTAAAAATAAGGGTCATGTTAGGATTTGACAAAGCTAAGAGATAGACACATGTATATTCATTCTTTGTTCGAGGTTAGTCTTTTTTTTTTTTTAAGATTTTTTATTTATTTATTTGACAGAGAGAGACACAGCGAGAGAGGGAACACAAGCAGAGGGAGTGGGAGAGGGAGAAGCAGGCTTCCCGCTGAGCAGGGAGCCCAATGTGGAGCTCAATCCCAGGACCCTGGGACCATGACCTGAGCCGAAGGCAGATACCCAACGACTGAGCCACCCAGGCACCCCTGCTCAAGATTAGTCTTAATAAAAATAAAAAATTTAGCAAGACATTTTGTCCAAAAGAATGTTGAAATCACTTCATTATTTTTATTATATTTTTTATGTATGGTTTTTACTTCTGTTTTAGTCAGTTGGGGTTGCTATAACAAAGTACCAGGGACTAGGAGCAACAGAAATTTATTTCTCCCAGTTCTGGCAGCTGGAAGTCCTATCAGGGCGTCAGCATGGTCAGGTTCTGGTGAGAGCTCTATTCCATGTGATAGATTGCCAACTTCCTGTTATATCCTCACATGGCTGGTAAGAGAGAACTCCAGGCTCTTCATGCCCTTCAAAGGGTACCAACCCCATCATGAAGGCTATACCCCCGTGACCTCTTCCAAATCTAATTATCCCCCTCAAAGACTCCTCCTCTGAATACCATCACATTGGGTATTGGGCTTCAACATGTGAATTTGGGGAGGGGGCGGGGAGACATAAACATTCAGCCCATATCAACTCCTCATTGTAAATTCTGCCTTTTACTGATAAGGAAAATGTAGTAATTTTTTTATTATTATGTATTTAGAATTTTTTTTAATTTTTAAATTTTTTTTAATTAACTTACAATGTATTATTTGTTTCAGGGGTACAGGTCTGTGATTCATCAGTCTTACACAATTTACAGTGCTTGCCATAGCACATACCCTCCCCAGTGTCCATCACCCAGCCACCCCATCCCTCCCACCCCTCACCACTCCAGCAACCCTCAGTTTGTTTCCTGAGATAAGAGTCTCTTATGGTTTGTCTCCCTCTCTGGATTTGTCTTGTTTCATTTTTCCCTCCCTTTCTCTATGATCCTCTGTCTTGTTTCTCAAATTCCTCATATAAGTGAGATCATATGATACTTGTCTTTCTCTGATTGACTTATTTCACTTAGCATAATACCCTCTAGTTCCATCCACATCGTTGCAAATGGCAAGATTTCATTTTTTTGATGGCTGCATAATATTCCATTGTATATATAACCACTTCTTCTTTATCCACTCATCTGTTGATGGACATCTAGGCTCCTTCCATAGTTTGGCTATTGTGGACATTGCTGTTACAAACGTTGGGGTGCATGTGCCCCTTTGGATCACTACATTTGTATCTTTGGGGTAAATACCCAGTAGCGCAATTGGTGGATCATAGGGTTGCTCTATTTTCAACTTTTTGAGGAACCTCTATACTGTTTTCCAGAGCAGTTGCAACAGCTTGCATTCCCACCAACAGTGTAGGAGGCTTCCCCTTTCTCTGCATCCTCATCAACATCTGTCAGTTTCCTGACTTGTTAATTTTAGCCATTCTGACTGGTGTGAGGTGGTATCTCATTGAGGTTTTGATTTGGATTTCCCTGATGCCCAGTGATGTGGAGCACTTCTTCATGTGTCCATTGGCCATTTGGATGTCTTCTTTGGAAAAATGTCTGTTCATGTCTTCTGCCCATTTCTTGATCAGATCATTTGTTCTTTGGGTGTTGAGTTTAAGAAGTTCTTTATAGATTTTGGATACTAGCCCTTTATCTGATATGTCATTTGCAAATATCTTCTCCCATTCTGTCGGTTGTCTTTTGGTTTTGTTGACTGTTTCTTTTGCTGTGCAAAAGCTTTTTATCTTGTTGAAGTCCCAATAGTTCATTTTTGCCCTTGCTTCCCTTGCCTCTGGCAATGTGTCTAGGAAGAAGTTGCTGTGGCTGAGGTCGAAGAGGTTGCTGCCTGTGTTCTCCTCTAGGATTTTGATGGATTCCTGTCTCACATTTAAGTCTTTCATCCATTTTGAGTCTATTTTTGTGTGTGGTGTGAGGAAATGGTCCAGTTTCATTCTTCTGCATGTGGCTGTCCAATTTTCCCAACTCCATTTGTTGAAGAGACTGTCTATTTTCCATTGGACAGTCTTTCCTGCTTTGTCGAAGATCAGTTGACCATAGAATTGAGGGTCCATTTCTGGGCTCTCTATTCTGTTCCATTGATCTATGTGTCTGTTTTTGTGCCACTACCATACTGTCTTGATGATGACAGCCTTGTAATAGAGCTTGAAGTCTGGAATTGTGATGCCACCAGCTTTGCTTTTCCTTTTCAACATTCCTCTGGCTATTTGGGGTCTTTTCTGGTTCCATACAAATTTTAGGATTATTTGTTTCATTTCTTTGAAAAAAGTGGATGGTATTTTGATAGGGATTGCATTAAATGTGTAGATTGCTCTAGGTAGCATAGACATTTTCACAATATTTGTTCTTCCAATCCATGAGCATGGAACGTTTTTCCATTTCTTTGTGTCTTCCTCAATTTCTTTCATGAATATTCTATAGTTTTCTGAGTACAGATTCTTTGCCTCTTTGGTTAGATTTATTCCTAGGTATCTTATGGTTTTGGTTGCAGTTGTAAATGGGATTGACTCAGTTTCTCTTTCTTCTGTCTTGTTGTTGCTGTATAGAAATGCCACTGATTTCTGTGCATTGATTTTATATCCTGCCACTTTACTGAATTCCTGTATGAGTTCTAGCAGTTTGGGGGTGGAGTCTTTTGGGTTTTCCACTTAAAGTATCATATCATCTGCAAAAAGTGAGAGTTTCACTTCTTCTTTGCCGATTTGGTTGCCTTTTCTTTCTTTTTGTTGTCTGATTGCTGTGGCTAGGACTTCTAATACTATGTTGAATAGCAGTGGTGATAGTAGACATCCCTGCCGTGTTCCTGACCTTAGGGGGAAAGCTCTCAGTTTTTCCCCATTGAGAATGGTATTTGCTGTGGGTTTCTCATAGATGGCTTTTATGATATTGAGGTATGTACCCTCTATCCCTACACTGTGAAGAGTTTTAATCAGGAAAGGATGCTGTACTTTGCTTTTTCTGCATCTATTGAGAGGATCATATGGTTCTTGTTCTTTCTTTCATTAATGTACTGTATCACATTGATTGATTTGCAGATGTGGAACCAACCTTGCAGCCCAGGAATAAATCCCCCTTGGTCATGGTGAATAATCTTTTTAATGTACTGTTGGATCCTATTGGCTAGTATTTTGGTGAGAATTTTTGCATCCATGTTCATCAGGGATATTGTTCGGTAGTTCTCCTTTTTGATGGGGTCTTTGTCTGGTTTTGGAATCAAGGTAATGCTGGTAATGGAAATTATTTGAGTACATGCTCCTAAAAATGAAATTGGCTTCTAAAGTCCTCCATCCTCTGGTTCCAATCAGGACTAATTGTCATCTAAGCCTGCTCTACAGCTATTTTCAGATTTTCTTTCCTGGTTTTGGAATCAAGGTAATGTTCTTCAGTGTGGTAATGCTGGCCTTATAAAATGAGTTTGGAAGTTTTCCTTCCCTTCCTATTTTTGGGAACAATTTCAGAAGAATAGGTATTAATTCTTCTTTAAATGTTTGGTAGAATTCCCCTGGGAAGCCATCTGGCCCTGGGCTCTTGTTTGTTGGGAGATTTTTGATGACTGCTTCAATTTCCTTACTGGTTATGGGTCTGTTCAGGTTTTCTATTTCTTCCTGGTTCAGTTTTGATAGTTTATACATCTTTAGGAATGCATCCATTTCTTCCAGATTGTCTAATTTGCTGGCATATAGTTGCTCATAATATGTTCTGATAATTGTATTTCTTTGGTGTTGGTTGTGATTGCTTTCACTCATTTTATTTATTTGGGTCCTTTCTCTTCTCTTTTTGATAAGTCTGGCCAGGGGTTTATCAATCTTATTAATTCTTTCAAAGAACCAGCCCCTAGTTTTGTTGATCTGTTCTACTGTTCTTTTGATTTCTATTTCATTGATTTCTCTTCTCCTGCTGGGTTTAGGCTTTATTTGCTGTTCTTTCTCCAGCTCCTTTAGGTTTAGGGTTAGGCTGTGTATTTGAGACCTTTCTTGTTTCTTGAGAAAGGCTCGTATTGCTATATACTTTCCTCTTAGGACCACCTTTGCTGCATCCCAAAGATTTTGAACAGTTGTGTTTTCATTTTCATTTGTTTCTATGAATTTTTAAAATTCTTCTTTAATTTCCTGGTTGGCCCATTCATTCTTTAGTAAGATGCTCTTTCGCCTCCATGTATTCGAGTTCTTTCCAACTTGTATTTAGAATTTTTATACACCATTATATTTCCTTGCTAATTGATTATATTAAAACATAGTAAGTTTTTTGTCAAAATGTTACGTGCACATGATTTTTAAAAATTAAAGAGTTCAGAAAGATTGCATATGAAAAGCCACAGGGCTCTGCCCCACTTCTTTCTTCCCTCAGCCCTATTCCACAGACAAAACCACTTTCATGCTTTTGCTTTTAGCAATTCAAGTAGTTACCACCATAATTCTAAATAATATATGCTTGATTCATCAATTTTAGGATCGATCTATTGGCTTTCTGCTCTGACAAACAAGAATTTAGGTAAATAAACTCCTCTAACTGTTCCCTAGAAAGTTCCAAATCAATTATTCATTTATCCGTCCATTCATTCACTCAGCAAATGCTTATTATTTTCCTATTCTAGGGAGATTTCTAAGTGCCTGGCTACATCAGCTGATAAAAGAGACAAAACTACTGCCTTTCTTGAGACAGAAGATGAACGTCATAATTACGTAAATGATATATAATATATATAGAAGGTAATCAAAGCTACAGAAAAAAAAAGTGGTAAAGCAGAAAGGGTGAGTCTGGTAGGCACATACCTGGAGAAGAGCGCTCCCTGGGTGGAGAAACCAGTCAGTGCTAAGGGCCAAAGCAGGTGCTTAGGAGCCTGTCACTCACATTTGGGAAATGACAAGAGACCACAGTGGCGAGAAGAGTGAGCAAGGGTAGGAGAGGAGGAAGATGAGGTCACAGTGGGATGAGGGAGAGCAGCAGATCATGGAGGACCCAGAAGGCTCTTAGAAGGCCTTAGATTTTACTCTGAGTCATCTGTGAATTCTTCGCATGGTTGCGAGCAGAGACATAACAGGATTTTCTTACATCTTGAAAGGACCTCTCTGGCTGCTGAGTTCGAATATTTTGTAAAGGGACAAAGAATGAAGCATGAGGACCAGCTGGGAAGCTATTTTAGTAATTTAGGGCAAAGACTGCAGGAGCTGGGATGAAGATGTAAGCAGTAGAAATTAAGAGAGGTCATTTTCTGTATATAGTTTGAAAGTAGAACAACAGAATTTCCCCATGAATTAGATTCAGGTTGTAAGAAAAAGAAACAAATGAGAATGCAATAAATTTAGTCTCACTTTAAATTATCCTTGTAAAAAAAAAAATTAAAAAAAAAATAAATTATCCTTGTAACTTTAAATAGTGTGCTTTTATGTATTGTTCTTCAGTGTGGTAAACATCTGCCATTCCCTCCAATGACCTTATAAATATCATATTTGGGTGAAACTTATATTGTGACTCTTTCCTTTCTGAAAAAAAGAGAGTCAAATTCAAAGTCCCATTTCCCTTGCATCTATGACAGAATCAGGTGACCTAGTTTCTCCTAACCAGATGCACCAATTTCATTTGAACAACACGAGGGAAAAGAAACAGGCTCCTCTGGAATTTCCATTTGTGTGGGTGTGTGGATGGCAGTGGGTGTCAGATGGTGGTGATGAGAGTGGCACTGCTTTGCCAGGGATGCGGGACGGAGTTTCTGAACAAAGTCCAATTGGCTGGGCAGCTGAGGCAGTTTCTCGCAATCTCCAGTGGACAGCACCAAGAGTTACAGACCTGCTCTGCAGCATGCTTTTGGGTATTGATCTTAGAAACAGCCTTGAGCCTGTTTGTTTTGGGGTGGTGAGAGGGGTTGTTTTTTGGTTTTTTGTTTTAGTTCTGCCAAACTAAACTCATTGTTAGCTTTCCCATATAATTTTAATGATCTCCTTCCTGCTTGGTAAAGTCAGAGTCACCCTCCCTTGCTTGCATCTCACATAACACCCTTGGTGAATGCCAGCAACTGATGACATTGTCTTTTCATTCCCTGTTTTGTAAGATGAGGATGCTGATGGCCCTATCTTTCCCATCAGCTTATAGTCCACCTTCTACCTTCCAACTTCAATAATCTAAACTTGAGCTTTAAGGGAATCAAGGTTGATAACATTTATATTTGGTTTTGTCACCATACTTCAATCTTCTATGCTTTGTCTATAAGTCAATTGCAGAAGTTAAGAATCAATGAAACAATCTTTATGTAAATGTTGTTTATTTCACGTCCAATTAGCATAGCCTAACTATCCTATGTACCTTTTTTGTTTATCTGGAGCATCTTATTGCCTTTGTTTGTGTCTTGTACTGTCAGCATTTATTTCATTCTTCAGACAATCCAGCACCTTAAATCTAGGAATATGATCAAATTTCTGGGTTCTGTATTTTGTCCTAAGGACTTCTAAAGTCTTCCATCCTCTGGTTCCAATCAGGACTAATTGTCATCTAAGCCTGCTCTACAGCTATTTTCAGATTTTCTTTCCTCACTTTTCTTTGTTACTGTCACTAATTCTTGCATTCCCTGTCTCCACCCCACCTTTTTTGTTTAATTCATTTTTAGGAGCATGTACTCAAATAATTTCTTAAGGAAGGTAATGTGCGGGTGATAATTTTCTAAATCCATGCATGTCTGAAAAGATGTTTTTATTTTGCCCTTCTAATGGGTTGGTCTTTTTTTTCTGGATAAGGAATATGGATTATAAATAATTTTCCTTTGAGATTTAAAAGGCATTATTCCATTACCTTTTCAGTGTCTACAGTCTGATGTCTTGTAATTCTCATTCTTTTGAATGTGACTTTTCCCTCAGACAATAATTCTATAAGGCAGGTTTTCTTTAAGGTTTTTTGTGGGTTTTTTTAAGATTTTATTTATTTGTCAGAGAGGGAGAGAATGCATAAGCAGGGAGAGCGGCAGGCAGAGGGAGAAGCAGGCTCCCGGCTGAGCAACGAACCAGATGGGGAACTCGATCCTAGGACCCCAGGATCATGACCTGACGGGCAGGTATTTTTATTGTTCCCATTTTACTGAAGGGCCAATAGGAATTGAAGAAACTGAAGGAGAGAACAGGATCTTGCTAAGATCGCACAAATAGAACAGACAGAGCCAGACTTCCAACCCAGGTTGGATGGCTCTCCAGTCTGTACTCTCAACTGCCATGTTGCGTTGCTTCTCATTCACCATATACAGTCTAGCAGTTAGTATTGGTTCAGACCAGTGTGAGGACCTTGAGAGGAAAGAGAGCACTGCATGTTCCAGAACTGCAAGTGAAAAAAAAGTCCAGTGTGGCTGCGGAGACAGGAGTCAGGAAACAATACACTGGCTGGAATGTGGAGTGATTGAAAAGACATGATGAGTATTCGGTTTTTAAATATTTATTTATTTATTTAAGAGAGAGAGACAGAGAGAGAGAGTGCACGAGCTGGGGGAGGGGCAGAGGGAGAGATAGGGGAAGCAGACTCCCTGCTGAACGTGGAACCCCCATGCCAGCTTCAATCTCAGGACCCCAAGATCATGACCTGAGCTGAAACCAAGAGTCAGATGCTTAACGGACTGAGCCACCCAAGAGCCCCATGATGAGTTTTCTGAATGGCATCATAGGCCAAAGAGAAGCCACAGAAAGGTTTTAAGCAGAAGACTCACAAGTTATGATTGGCAAATAATAGTAGTAATACCTCATATCAAAATTCTCTTTGACCTCTTTGTTGCCAGATCCATTGGGTACTTTTCTGTCCTCAGTTTGCTCAACCTTTTAGCAGCGTTTCCTCTTTCTTAAACCACAGTCATTTTCACTTCTATAATACCTCCTTCTCCTGGTTTTCTCCTAACTGACAGCTCCTTCGTAGTTTCCATCACTGGCTTTTCCTCCACTAGTCAGTCTCTAAGTGTGACAGTTCCATAGACTCATCCCTGTGTCCATTTCTATTACTATATTCCCACCTTCTGCCATTTTTCTGGCAATAATAACCATTTTCTACTGATGAGTCCCAAATTTATTTGTTTAGCCCAAACCCCTCTGCTGAGCTCCAGATTTCTGATTATAAGTGCTTACTTAACGCTATACTTGAATGTACTGGATGCATCTCAAAATTAATATACCTAAGGTGACATTTTTTATTGCTTCCTTAAACTAATTCCTTTCCCCATCTTCCATAATTTTCAATTACTCTCTTTCCTTTACTTCCCACATCCAATCCATCGGAAAGTCTTGTCAATTAAATCTACGAGATATTTCAAGAATTCATCCACCTTTCATCACTGCTTTTACCTCAGCCCAGCCTCCCTCACCTCCCATCTATACCACTGCTAAAGCCTCCTCATTACTGTACCTCTTTGATTCCACTAGTGCTCCCTATAATCCATTTTTCCACACAGCAAAGAAACCTTGAAAAGGGTGAGTCATTGCATGTGACTTCCCCACCCCCAAAACTCTTTAATGGCTTTCCTTTTCATTTGGAATAAAATTCAAACTTCTTTCCATGGGCCACTAGGTCCTTCAGATCACACAGCTAATACTTGAAGACCTAAATTTAGTATTTTTAAAAGATAACTTTGGCTAATTAGGGAAAAACAGATTGAAAGTGGCCAAGAGTAGATAAAAGAAGATCAGTAAAGGAAAGTTTTGCAAAAATCCTGGCTATCTATTATGATGGCCTAACTGGGGCATTAACAGTGACAATGGAGAGCAAAAATGGACAGATTGAGATATATTTATTTTTTTAAATGATATAAATGTACCATCATGAAAAAACACCCACAATTAAAGATTAAAGAAAAGAGAATTGCAGAACAATATATATGGCTTGCTCCCATTATGGTATTGAGTTTGAGGTAACTGAGTTATCCAAGTAAATATCAAGTAGCCAGTTGATTATACAGGTCTGAATACACAGGTGATAACTATTTTTGATACATAAATGTAAAGGTGGTAAACGAAACCAGGAGGGTAAAGACCCATTGCTAAGGGAAAAAAGAAGCAGGATTAGGACAATGCCAGTGAATAATGCCAACATTGTAGAGCAAGATGTGCTTTTCTGATTCATTATTGTCCCTATACATGGAGTATCCTAATTGTTTTAGTCTTTACTAGTGTAGAAGGGAAAAAAAGGGGGGGGGTTCTCTCATTTTAATTCATAGTTCTTTGATTATTTTTCTAAAAATATTTTTAAATTTACTTTAGAGAGAGAGAGCGAGAGCAAGCAAACAGGGGGGAGGGGCAGAAGGAGAGAATCTTCAAGCAGACTCCCCCCTGAGCGCCGAGCCGATGTGTGGTTCTATCTCATGACCTGAGCCAAAACCAAGAGTCATACTTAACCAACCGAGCCACCCAGGCACCCTGATAGTTCTTTGACTACTTATAAAATTATATATTTATACCTTGGTTGCTAGTGTTTTGGGAACTAGGTGATAGAAATTGCAGCAATTATTGATACACATTTTCACCATAGAATCATTTGTTCCTGTCATGGTTCTTAAGTTGTTGTGTATGATTTTTATGAGCTAAGAGGGAAATACACATGACTGTAGTACCCCCAGAAAAGATCAGCTCAATCTTAGATACATGGATATCTTTTATGTATATTTTTTTTAAGATTTTATTCATTTATTTGACAGAGAGAGACACAGCAAGAGAGGAACACAAGCAGGGGGAGTGGGAAAGGGAGAAGCAGGCTTCCCGCAGAGCAGGGAGCCCAATGCGGGGCTCGATCCTAGGACCCTGGGATCATGACCTGAGTCAAAGGCAGACGCTTAACGACTGAGCCACCCAGGTGTCCTGGATATCTTTTATTTAGACTTACCAATCTAAAAGGTGACACATACTAATGACAAGACAAATATGAAATGGCAAGTATGATGAACATCAAATATGAAGTGTGAAATTACACATTTATAAAGGACAGTGGGCCTACTTCTGAGACTTCCTGACCGCATCTCTTAATGGAAAAATATAATTAGTGCTGTCTTGAAATGAGGAGATTTGACTAAGCAATTTGAATCCTTGTAACTCAGAAACTCCGTGACCCATTCACAACATAATGTGATCACATCACCACATAGAATCATATACTTTATAGTAAGAAAGAAACTTGGAGACCCCTGTTTCATTCATTATATTTCAAATGCATCTTTTGTACTGTATTTTGTTCCTTATGGGTTAGGAATTAATGTATTTGGTGTTATGTATAATAAAGTATTTCATATTGCCTGACACATAATAGTCTTTTGATAAAATATTTAATAAACTACCCCCCAACATATTTCATTTTGTAAATATGGAAGAAAACTGAGAACCAAAAAGGGTAAGCACTTTCATAAGCTCACTCAGATAAATGAACAGCCTGTTGGTTGATAAATATGACCACTGGTTCAATCTGAAAATACAGAAGTAGTTTTGGACAAAACATTTAGCCAAAAGTGACATTCTAAGAGTAGCTACCCAATAATGTGAAACTACAATAGTAAAGTGGTTTTCTCTCTCTCTCTTTTTTTTTTTTTTTTGCCCTTTGTTGTATTATGACTGGTTCCCCTCCCCCAATTCAACCAGATAAAACTTGCCTCAAATAGATTAAAGGTAAAAACAAACAAACACTCAACATTCAGCTTTTCAGTTCCAAAAATAGGGCTTTGAAGTCTGTTCAGAAACAACAGATGGGAAAGCCAGGATATCCAATTCAAAAGCAAGGTGATTAAACCATACAGTAGTGAGGAAATCTTGATGAGGGAGTGATTTCTTGCCTCACAAAGAGGAGGAGCAGTTATTCCAGAGTGGGGAGTGGGTGGGACCCTGGGGATAAAGGGAAAGGAGGGAAAAGGTGGGAGGTAGGGTGTACCTGGGGATCAGGATTCTGAACTGCCTTCTGCCCTGTGGCTGAGAATGCTGGAAGTATGTGTCGTTAGAGACCACCGGATAGATTTCCTGTCCTGAGCACAATTCCTACTTCCTGCCTGGAGCTCTAGGAAGAGAGGACCTCAAAATCCCACACTAACATGGGACAGACCCAGTGAAGTGTAAATAGTGGTAGGGCAGGGATGGGGAGAGAGAAGATGCTGAGTTTGTGTAGGGGCCAAGGGCAGGCTGCCCCCAAATGGACCATTTGCCGTAAGATTATTTCGAGTTAAAAGAAATGAAGACCCAGCAGATTCAGGAAAAGTCCTTCACTTCATCTGACAACTGCCTAAAAAGAATTTGGATAAAAGACCTGCTCCAGGAAGCGAGCTCTCACTGTAGATAACCACATAAAGACATGAAATAGGTAGAATAGTCAGGAAAGAACCTAGCAAGGCCTGTTTGATCAAAGTCTTCTTTGTCCCATTGTTTCTGAGTGGCCCAGCAAACATTCGTTCACTAAACATTTACTCTTTTTCATCTTCCTGAGGATTCTATTCCTCCCCTTGGAAGTCCCAGACCCCTACCCCTTTTCCTTAGTTCAGGATAACATATATATTTCATTTTGTAGGACTGTCTTTGGAATTTCCATGTCTATGTAGATTCCCTGTACATACCCTATTAAATCTGATTTTCTCCTGTTAATCTGTGTCATGGCAATCTGACTCTTAGTCTGCCCAGATGGACCTTTCAGGGAAAAATTCTTGCTCCTTGATAATTGTCCACAATTGTAGGACAGCACACACAGCTGCTGCAAGCTGCCACCACACCTGAACTCCAACCCTTGGGAGCCCAGAGAGTGTTGAAAGACCAGTGAGGGAAAGACATCAGAGTCTGGATAAAGAAGTAGGGTTGCCAGAAAAAATACAGGATGCCCAGTTACATGTGAATTTCAGATAAACAACACATAATATTTTAGCATCAGTATGTTACATATAATACTAAAAAAAAACTTCTCTATCCAAAATTCAAATTTAATTGGGCACCCACATTTTTATTTACTAAATCTGGCAACTATAGTGCAAAACTAAATGCCAGGCTGATACATCGTTATTACTCTTTTTTTTTTTTTTTTTTAAGATTTTATTTATTTTTTTGACAGAGAGAGACATAGCGAGAGCAGGAACACAAGCAGGGGGAGCGGGAGAGGGAGAAGCAGGCCTCCCGCAGAGCAGGGAGCCCGATGCGGGGCTCGATCCCAGGACCCTGGGATCACGACCTGAGCCGAAGGCAGTCGCTTAACGACTGAGCCACCCAGGCGCCCCATCGTTATTACTCTTAAGTCAGGAGTGACCTAAATACTGGTGGCTGGAAAAATAACTGGGTCTATACTGGATTGGACAACGGATCAGGTTTTGAATTAAAATTTCTGCTCACCCGCAAATTTATTATCCACCTTTTCTGTGTTTTCAAATATTTAAATTTTTGCAATTGTATATTTCTGTCCCAATGACAGTAAGAGTCCATGTTTTGTAAAATGACAAATGATATTGAGATGTAAGTTCATATTCACCATTAGAAAAAACAGAACTTTCTAACTTGACTGGTTGACCCTTTTAAATTATAAAAACATAAAATCATTTTAACAATATTTTATGAGATTTGGACTCCTAACCCAGCTAGTTACTAATTACCAGAAAATACCTGACCTAGGGGGTCACTGTTATTATTGAAAGTGGCTTAGACTTCATAACATAAATATTACATAATCAATGTTTTATGTGTTGAAATGTGAGAAGTTGAATGGTCATTTGCCAACAGATTCTGTTCTGCTTATACTTCCTGTCATTTTTTTAAAAAGTAGTTTAAAGTGTAGGAGAGTAACCAATTGAAAAGCAAGCTTTAACTCTCAACATTCCACTAGGTTTATAATATACAATAAACTTCAGGGCTACCACTTTTCACTAGCCCTGCAAATTAGCCTGTCTACATCGAGGTTGGAAACCAAGCCAAGAATGGAGTGTTAAAAGAAGTTAAAATGGTCTTTATTTAATCCATAATTTCTGCAATCCAGACCTCACCACCGTTATGAGTAAAAAATGAAGAAGGTTTTAGCACTGACCAGTTCTATGAGGAATTTACACTGTGAGGAATTTGACAGTGATGAGTGAGCTGTGCTGTCTCAGAGACTGATTTCTTTGGTGGAGTGCCAACATTCAAAGTCCCTGCTACTTAAAGCTCATCTTAATTGAGCCTTCTGTATTTTGTGCTCTCGGTGAAGATTCATGAAAAATTTTCACTTAGAGCTGCTTGGAGAGAGGGCATAATTTATTATTGGAGGGTTCAGTTTCTTCTTAACAGAATATTTATTTGATGGAAACATTTAACTGTCTACATTTTGATTCTACTTCACCACCCATTTTAAGACACTCTGGATTTTAAGATAGCTTTTGGGGACAAAACAAGAACGTAGTATTAATTGGATGTGTAATATAACGTATAATTAATCATCAAAATTAAATAAATGTATTAATTGTAAATGTATTCTAAATTTAAATTTCTCTGTAAATTATTACTAAATTTCTACAAAAACATTACATTTTTAAGTATTTTAATTTAAACTTAAATTTATTGAATTTATTCTTTTATTCAAGTAGTATTTATTGAGTTCCTACTTTTGCCAAACTGCTGTCTTACCAAAACAGACAAGGAGCTTACATCCCATTAAATAAAAAAAGAAATGTCTTAGAATTGGAGACATACAGAACCTCAAGTGAGTTATTTAGAATTAGAAGCCTCAATCAGGCATTAGTGGAAATGAAGATGACTGAATCTGAATATTATATTTCCTTTTGGCTAGCTGATGAGTGTGGCTACCTATCTGTCATCATTTTTATCATTTTAGCAAAATTGTAATATGGAGGGGTTTTGTTTGTTTGCCAATGAAAGTCACTGACTCTCTTGTTTTAAAAAAAACCTAGACTGAGCCCTGTGACTATAATTTGGGGACAACCTTCCATTAGAAGCTACAGAGAGAATTAAAGATGACACATTAGTCCTTGGTTTAAAATTGCTAAATACCTTCATCACTTGTCTTGGAAATATCTCAGGTAGTTTCACAGAGAAAGGGAAGTAATATGAGAACAGTTTGTGTATTTTGATGCAGCCCCTTAAATCTTTTTACCACCTTTTCTATTAACTTCTATTTGCTTGCCAATTTCCTCATTTGAAAGGACTTTCAAGTTGCTGATTTTGTGAGAAATGAGGGATAGTCATTGCCAGCACTATCCTTTTTTCTACAATTAGTATTTCTAATCACATTAGACATGTTTTCAGTATCTAGAGAGGATGCCTGCTCCCTACAGCTATCATGAACCATTAACTTTAATTAAAATTTACAAGTCTAATGTTGTTACATCTGCTAAATGCATTAACTTCCATGTTAATTACCAAAATGTTAATGTTGCATTAAAATAATGTTCCCTTTTGACAGTTCATCTATAGTTTAATTATTTATTTTGTTGGGGAATATGTTCTAAAAATTGAAAAGAGAGTAGACTATGAAGTCAAATTAGAAAAATGAGATAGAGTAGCAAAACTTTCAACAAGTAAACCTTATGGTTCAGATAGACATGGGTGAAGCATACCTCTATTGCATTTCAAGGAAATATGTCCTTTTTGTCTTACATCTGAAATACTGTTTTGAATAACATTTCCTCCTTTTTTGCAGCTAGTTTATAGTGCGAACTCTACTATTCATGCCTCATCCCTCAACTCCCAAGAGCTTACAAGGCTACACATTCCTTTATCCATATATCATTTAAAAAGAAAACTTCAGCTAAAAAAAAAAACACAAAAAGCTCTCTATTTTCTATTTAAATATTTATTTATCTTTTAAAATAGATTTATTTCAATAAGCTATTCAGTATACATTTGAGCAAATAAAAATAACCAAAAGAAATTCTCAATGATCTACAGAGATCACTGCAGTGAGCTAATAAACATGAATACTAGTACAGCATCTCAAACTTCACTGAAAGGGATATTCTATAATAATAATATTTTATAATAATATAATAATTAACAACAGCATCTTCTTATCATGGGTGTACTACCAGATATATTCTTAAAATATGTAAGTCTATGCACGTGAGTTAATTTTCAAATGGGATGCATCCTTCCAAAACAAGATTATATTTGAGGTTGAGCAAATCTTAACTAGTTTATAGGTTGCAGAGCCCTTGCCTCTGTTTTTTGTTTGTTTTTAAGAGAGAGCATGCCTGTGCGCAGGTGTGCAAGCGGGGGAGGGGCAGAGGGTGAGAGAGAGAGAGAATCTTAAGCAGGCTCCATGTTCAGTGCTGAGCAGGACTTGGGGCTCAATCTCACGGCTCTGAGATCATGACCTGAGCTGAAATCAAGAGTCAGACGCTTAACCAACTGAGCCACCCAGGTGTCCCACCAGTGTTTTTGATCACTGTGTGCCCAGTACCTAGAACCCCACCTGGTGTATAGTAGGCACTCAATAAATATTTAATAGTTGGTTGAATGCCTCCGTAAATTTTTTTATTTTATAAAATATTATTGTGTACTTTTTTCTTTTGTGAGCTTTTCTGTGTGACTATGTAATTTAAGTAAACATGCAAGTCTGCAGTCATCTCTTTAAAAATTATAAGTAGTCAGTTGTCCACAGGTGCATGTTATTTCTAAATACTTATTGTATACAGATCAAATTAAGCTGATTATTTAGGGGAAACATCCACAGAATAAAGTATTTTCTATATGAGAGTAGTAAATTCGTTCTAAAAATAACAAGCACTCTATCTAAAAGAATGAGCACTCTATATAAAACCCCAATTTTTCTTGCATTGCTGAGTAATGAACCCTTAATTCAAGTAGGTGCTTCCCCTCAAAGTTGCCGAAAGTCTAGATGGGGAATTTCAGAGCTCCATGTAGTTCTCCAAACCTTTAGTTCACCATATCTGAGACACACAGCTGGACTATAAGGCAGTTGTTGACAGACTAAAACTCTTGTATTTACCTCCTCATGTTTGTACATTTACAATGACAGTTTAGAAAATGTTTCATATACATTATCTCTGATTGTGTCAAATCTTGTTCCAAAAGGGATTTGAAGCAACTCACTGAAAACATATGTTCAAAAAAAAAAAACCAAAAAACAAAAAAAACCACCTCTGTACCAACAAGGGGAAAATGGAATGGATGGTTAAGGCCCAAGAGAAAAGAATACAAATAAATAAGCCACAAGTTTCTCATTGAGTTGGAATTTGGCCCTAAGCTTCCAGGATGACAAAGCAAAAGTTTACTGTGATAAATTATGCAGTTCTCAATGTCCAGAGGATAAAGCAAATAAATTCCCCAGAGTTAACAATGCTATTCTGAACCACCAGCTCTAGCCTCAGAAGAAATAGATCATGGATGGTTGTAAATAAAGGGATCTGGAGAAATGAGATACAGTGGTTTCTCAAACTTTTTAAGAAAATAAAGTATTTTCCCTTAATTAATTTATTTCTTAGAATAAAATCTTTTTTTAATTTTCACATCTAGGTTTTTTTTTTTTAAGATTTTATTTATTTATTTGAGAGATAGAGAGAGTGAGCATGAGCAGGCGGAGGGGCAGAGGGCAAAGCAGACTCCCCGCTGAGCAGGGAGCCCAACATGGGGCTCAATTGCAGGACCCTGAGATCATGACCTGAGCCGAAGGCAGACGCTGAACCACCTGAGCCACCCAGGCGCCCCTAGAATAAAATCTTAAGATACATCCAATACATAAAACAAGTAAGAAAACAGCTGCTTTCATGGAACTGCAGCCCCAGGCAGAGTCTGACTAGCTCCTCCACCACTGCCTAGATTTGTAATCTGGAAAGCTTCTTAACTTCTCTGTTAGTTTTCACACTGTAAGATAGTAATAGGCATAGAAGCTATGTTTTTCTTGAAACAGTATTGCAGATGCCTGTCACTTGGTAAGTACTCTATCAATATTTGTTAAATAGGTGAGCCAATGAAAGAAGCACAGAGGCTAATGGAAATATTTTTGTAGATCTGATGGTGAGCAGTTTAGGTTGTATTTTTCTGAAAGTCCACACTTCATATGAAGTAGAAGTCAAAGTTTTCTGCTGAAAGGAAGGGAGAGGTTGGAGGGGGAGGTATGACCTAGCCTGCCAAGACTGAGAGGGCATAGCAACTCCAGAAAGGCAGTGTTAGCCCATTAGGGCAAGCGTCCATGAACTCATACTGTACCAATCCTTCCTGCTGTGCTCAGTGGCCAGGGTACAAGCATTGGAGAGTGGATCCTGGGTTGAGGATTGCCAGGCAGAAGCAGAGGCATAAAAGGGCAAGAAAACTGAAAATTCGGGCAAGAAAAAAAATGAGGATTAAAACGAGTACTTACCTCATTAAGTTATTGTGAGGGTTAAAGAATTAATACAGTAAAGGACTTAGTGTCTGCCGCATAGTAAATACTCAGGAAAGGTATTATTATTATTATTATTATTATTATTATTATTATTATTATTTATTTTTTTTAATCTAAGCTAAAGAGAGAGGGAAGTGAAAACAAGGGAGAGCACCTGAAGAAAAAGAATGCAAAGGGAGAGGCCTCATTATAACAAGAGCAGTTGTAGTGGGAACAATTGAGAAAATTATCTGGAAAGATAGGAGATTCTAGCTAAAGAATGTGATTTTGAGGTAGTTTTTGATGAGAACCAAGTTTAGCACAGTGGTTTTCAACGTCACTTTGCCTACAAATCACCTGGAAGGATTGTTAAAATGCCAGGACCCTTTTTCAAAAACTGTGATTCAGTAGGACTGGGCAACCAGCCTTAGAATCTGTATTTTATCAAGCTTCCTAGACAGTCCCGGTGCAGCCTACCCCAAGATCACACTTGGAGAAGTCTGGGCTAGGCTATGACTCTGACTGGTTGACACAGAGTTGAAGAGCAGGTAATTAGAGATGAGGAGACCAAGGAATTGGGAGGCTTGGGTGTAGGATGACTCAGTCCAATGGTTGCTGAGGTCACTCAGGATAGGGACCAGACAGGGTGGAGAAAAGGACTGTGAGCCAGAGAGCAAAGTCATCAATGTATGGGGGAAGATATAATAAGGAGAGAAGAACAAAGACTCTTCATGACAGAGGAGCTGGGGGTGAGGTTAAAGGATATAACCTTGCAGGAAGAGTCTTACAGGAGTAGGAGTAATTCAAAAAGACTAGAAAGTAAAGGTCTGGTATTAGCTTTGAAAAACAAGTTAGTAAAAGAATATATAAGGAGATACTTAGAATAATAAGAACTTCCATTTAAGAAGGCTATGAAAAAGTCATGTACACAGGGGAGAACTTGGTTTTAGTTAGAGAGTAGGGTACATGCTATTAAGAAATTCAGGACATGGGAGAGTCATTAAATCATGGACAAAGTTCCAGAGACGATAATGAACAGAAGTTAAGGAGTGTAAACTAAGATTACAGAACAGGAGGCACAAAGTATTACAAGATTGAGAATTTGGAAAAATAAAGTTCGCCAGAGGGGGTTGACATTTTGGGGAAAGACAGAGGAAATAGGATGCGAGGCACACAAAGTCAAATAATACAAACTCAAACAAATAAGGTACCTCCTCCTCACTAGGTACCATGGTGGCTGGGGAAGAAGCTTTACAAAGGAAAGGTGGTCAAGAGTTTTTAAAATACCTTTTCTTAAACTTCTGTCTCAGATGTGATGTGCAAGGTTCCCAAACTTTCTCAGTTTACCAGGCCCTTAGCAACTCAGTAATTATTCTCATGGCAGTCCCAGGACAAATGAAATACCTAACAGTTCTGCTTATTAAGTAATTGATCCATATTTACTTAGTAATTGTGTCCTAAAAACTTAACTCTTTGAAAATAAATGTATGTTCACATAAATTGAACAAAAAAGCAAACTTTCACATCATTCTTTAACAATCATTTGCTAATGGGGTGTGCATGTCTATTGGCCAATGAGCAACATCTCAAACTTCGGAATCAGATTGCACAGCACCACCCTTATCTCCTGTCCCATTCTGATTTTCACATAGTACTTGTTTTCCATAACAGAAATAACCCCAAACCAAGCTTTGCAAAGGTATGACATCATCAAAAGAAAGGTAGCTTGAGCCCATGTAGGAAGTGTTAATGACTCAAGCTAGAGGTCATTTCTGCAGGACTGACAGATGTGTCTGTGTTCGTCTTGAAATTTTTAAATAATCCACCATGCCACTCCAAATTTGATGAGATGTCCCTGAGTAACTTGGTGCACAATGTGTGGTACCATACTAAAGAATTTGGATATTATTTGTATCACGGGGAGCCATCAAGGAGTTTCAGAAGAAGTAACATAGTCTTAGAAATACCAGCGTGGGGAAGAGATCAGAGGAGAGGAAGAATAGAGGCAAGGAGACAAGTTGACAGCTGGTGACAGCAGTTCAGGAAATACACTAGAAGCTAAAGCAAAGAACTTGTGGTAGCTATGAAGAGGAGGAGGGTGTGGTGTGGACGGAAAGAGCCACAGTGGTTTTGTAATTTGGCCCCTCTACTCTTCGACAATCTGCCCATCTAAAATTGTTATAACTCCTCTCCTCAAATCTGGGTTCTATGACTGCTTGAAAATAGACTATGGTAGAAGTGACAGTGTGCCCATTTCTGGGCCCAGGCCTTAAGATACTAACAGTTTCCACTTTTTGTCTGTGGGATGCTTGTTCTTAGAACTTACCTCCTGTCTTCTGGGGGCTCCATCTTTATACTGTGAGGACAGCTAATGGGCAGAGAGGCACACATGGAGAAGAACCTAGGTTTCTCGGCCATAGCCCCAGGTGAGCCCAGCCATAGTCAGCACCAACTTGCCAACCATTTGAGTGAGCCGTCTTGAAGAAGACCCTCTGCTCCCACTCCAGCCACCCCAGCAGATGCTGCACAGGGCAGAGATGAGCTATCCTCTCCAAGACCTAACTAATTTATAGCTTCAGGAGCAAATACATTCACGAGTTGCTTGTTTCAAGCTACTAAATAATGGGGTAGCTTGTTAGACATCAGTAGATAACTGATACAAGACCTAAAATTTATTTAAGGCATTATGTGTGCCAAACATTATTTGTGGTGTCTTATATGAATGTTTCATTTAGTCTTCTTAACAAATACTATGAATATCTGTTTTAGTTATGAGAAGACTGGAGCCTAGAACATTTCCCCAAGGTCATGCAGCTCCTTGGTGATGAATTGGGTGTAGGGAAATGGAGCGCTGAGGGTGGGAGAGCCAATAATGGTGACCAACTTGTAAGTTTGAGATGTTAGCAGTGTTGTTGCTGGCCATGATGAATATACAAATGTAAGAAAATACAGGAAACATAAGAAAAGGGTAAATTAGGGGCGAAGATGGTACTTGTAGTTTGGGACATTTAGGTGAGGATGCCTAAGAGCATTTGACTGTCAGAGTCTAGAGTTCGAAAGAGACTTATTAGAGCCAGAGATAGAAACTTGGAAACTACTAGAATATAAATGATAATTAAAACCTTGACAGCTGGCAAAATCATCCAGGGAAAGAAAGCAGAATAGGAGAATAAGAAGAGGATAATACTCTGATTGTGTTAAGATTTAAGATTTGAGGAAAGGAGAAAAGAAAACAGAGGCAGGAGGAAAACTAATCAAAAATGAAATGAAGAAATTCAAGGGATAAGGTAATTTCAAACCAGGAGAGAATGGCCGATATTTTCAAATCCTACAGAAAAGAGAAGCAAAACAACACCTGGCAAAGAAGAGATAAACTGAGTGACAGAACTTTTAGTGGTGCGGTGAGACTAGAAAACAGATCACAGTGGACTGAAAAATGAATAACTGGAAACAGGAGCATCCCATAAGACGTTTTTTTGCTTGAAAATGTCCAGGAAAATACAACTGAAACGACTTATGCAAAAAGCCATCTATTGGTTCATGTAACTAAAATATCCAAGACTGTTTTTGGCTTTAGTCACTGCTGGAATCAGCAGCACCAATGATGTCACCAGGATCCAGTTTCTCTCCTTTTCTCGGTGAGTCTTCCGTGTTTGCTCCCTTCTCTGCTAGGCTCTCTCCTTGGGTGGACAGACAGCCCGTTGCAGATCCCGCATTACGCATTCCCACGTCCGGAGCCCTTGATAAAGAAGACCTACTTTCTCAATAACTTGTACACAATTCCCAAAGTTGAGTCTCATTGGCCTGACTTGGGTCACGTGTCCATCTCTGAATCAATCAGTGTTGCTTATGTACATCAAGGCATTGGTTAGATAAGGTTTCCATCACGAGGGGGCAGGAGGGACTGGTTCCTTGGAGGGAAATCAGAAGATAAGAAGGAAGGCTAGCCGCAAAAACAAGTGGGTCGTCAAAGTGATTATGATCTGCCAGCTTAGGGAGTCTGGCTGCAGAGGCAAGAAGAAAGAGAGAACTATAGTTAGAATGGGGGTGAAAGAGAATTTTAGGACAAACAGCTGAAACAGAGAGGCTGACTATGTCAAGAGAGGGACAGGGATGAAATAAACCCCTGAGGAAGCAAAGAGTTGATTGGATCAAGAAAACAGCCGGCAGAATTAACTTTGAGCTTGGAGGAGGGTTACCACTTCCTCGTGAGACCAGACAGAAGGTGGAGAAGCAAGTTTGGGAACTTATGCCTCATGACCTCTGTTTCAGTGTGATTTAGCAAGAAAAGACATGGGCAGCGATTGAGAAGAAGAGTTAGCTGGGGAAGGAATGCAATGGTGTCTGTGGGAAATGGGTGAGTTTGGACATGCAGACAGATTGCTGGGAGGTAACATTACATTTTTAGAAGAGCATAATTCCCAATTTAATTTTTTAACATTAATGCCGTCAGGAATCTCAGTGAATAAAACAGAACATAGACATCAGCTTATACAGTAAACTTGGGATAAAATTATGCTAAACTATGAAGACACTTTTACTCACTTACTGGCTAGCATGAGGATTATTTTAGTGAAAAATCTTTGTTGGGAAATTGATTAACATATTCCCTTGGGATTCTGAAAACTCTAGGATGGAGCTGATCTCCTGAGGATGAGGAGAGCAGTGTTTTGTTTCTTGAAGAGAGGAAGAAAAAGAGAAAAAACAGCACAAAGACAGCAAACTGAGACTGTATTCTGTTCTGTGATCTTCAAATCCTCAGTGAAATTTCTAAACTTTTTAAATGGTTGGTAAGAGTAGTTTTTTGTTTTGTTTTAATGAAATTAGTGAAGAGCTATGTTTCTAACCTGGCTGATGCAAGTGCAGTCAAGGCAATGCGGTGGACATGAGAGCATGGAAGCTGGAGATATCTGGGAGTAATAGGAAGGATCTGGAATTGCTCTTTGGTTAACTTTTAACTTTTCTTGGAGGGCATACTCACCAGTGAGCATACGTATTTCTCTGGTCATCTTCTTCCATTCATGAAAATGATACCAGAAATGAGAAACCATATGAGTTAAATAAAATGTAAAAAAAAAAAAACATTTTATTTACCATGGCATATAACCATTCAGTTCATAGAAATTATTATTGGGACTCGACTCTGTTGGCAAATGTCTTCATAACGTTCAGCCCTTTGTTTCTTCATTCCGATTTACTTGGCTTTTTCTTTCAGGGCTTGGATATATTCTATACAACAAGAGAAGAATGGTTGCAATGGTTACTGTATCAGGCACCCTTTCAGATGTACATTGCCTTGAGGTTACAAGTTACAAAATAGTAAATACCTGGGTATAAGATAGATTACAACGATTCTGTAAACAATTTCGTCCACTTGAAAAAAAAGAATTTATTCCTCTCGTTCCAGCTTTGGATTTTGGAAGGTATAAGGTATTATCATCCAAATTTACTCCAGTGTTACTTTATCCTCATAGTAACCTGTGAGGAAGCAGGGAAGGGTGTTAGCCTAATTCTAATAGCTCCTATGATCTGATCAGGGCCACATATCCAGTAACTCATTGAGAGCACCTCAGCCCAGGTGTTCTGCAAATAGGAGCATGCTGAGAAATACTGATCCCCACAGCCTTCAAGCAACAAGAAATGCCCCCACTACACACACACACACACACACACGCAGCATCTTCCACTTTGTACAATTACCATTTTTTACTGTACTGCGACATAAAAATGTGATTGAGGGGATGAGAGTCTGACTCCTGGTGTGGAACCAGTTCCACTTGACCCCACTGCCTCTTCGGGAAAACCATGGAATTCTTTTCTTGTAAATTCATTTATTATGAAAGAAGTAAAGCTTTATTCATATGTGTTGTCTTCATTCAATGCATTCGGTATTTATTTAGCTATTGAGCTCTACAATGTGCCAGCCACTTCCTGGGCCAAGTTGATACTTCATCAAATCTAGATGGTTACAAAGAATCAGTGAGCACTGCTGGAAAAATACCAATGAGTCTGTTTCCCAGTCTGTTAGCATCTGTCTAGTCAAAAAACATGCCCACACATCATGCCTGACCTGAGCACCAAATTTTAAAAGTCACCTGTGGTAGATCGCAGCTGTAGACTCAATGTTTATGTTCCCCCCTAAAATTCGTATGTTGAAAACCTAAAGTCAAATGTGATAGTAGGAGGTGGGGCCTTTGGGACATGTTTAGGCTCTAAGAGCAGAGCCTTCATGAATGGGATTAGTGCCCTTATAAAAGAGGCCTGAGAAAGGTCCCTTCCCCCTTCCTCTATATGAGGTGACAGCATAAAGATGGCTTCCTCACCAGATGCCAGATTTGCAGGACTCCCCAGCCTCCAGAACCGTGAGACATAAATTTCTCTTCATAAGCTACCCACTCTGTAGTATTTTGTTATAGCGCCATGAATTAGTGAACACAAATTCCTCCCATCCCTGTATACACACTCCCCTGCCATGTGACTTTGCCTCTTATCCAGAGGTGGAATGTATTTCTCCACCCCCTTGGATCTGGGCTACATTTGTGACTTGCTATGACCACGAGAATGTGGCAAAAGTGACATTGACAAATTCCAGAGCCTAGACCTTTACAGTTTCCATCTTGAGCGTCTTGGAGGGCTCCCCTAGGCTGTCATGACATAGAGAATTCCAGGATGTGAGACTACTTGGGAAAAGAGGCCCAACTGTCCCAGCTGAGAACAGAAAATGAATGGAGTAGAATGAGTGAGCCCAGGAACAATCAGAACAATCACAGAATTGTGAGAAATCATTAATACTATCTTAAATCACTATATTTGGAAGTGTTTACGTAGCACTAGGTAATTAATAAAGGACTCTGGGGACATGTTGGGGTATCTGTAGTGCTGCCGATCATTTTCTCTGTCTAATGGAATATATTTCAGTTACTTGGTAGAGAGACCATCAGTAAGAAAATGACATATTTAGATTCTTTCTACATATCACTGGGTCCATAGATTTATTGGCCTTTCTGAAAGCCACTTTCAAAGGTGCAATCAAATATTTTACATTTGGACACAGTTCAATTATGCACTATTTTTTTCCGAATGGGAAAAATGTGTGTGACTTAGCATTGTGCTTTTTGGCAATGAAACGGCTTTTGGGAAATGCACATAATTTCTGAAGGGCCAAGGAATGGATTCAGCCAGTCACTACGTATTCCATTTTTGTGTTACCTTCTTCCTCCTTCCAAAGGAAAGGATGCAAATGAATTGTAGATTCATTTCCTTTTACATAAATTTGAGCTCATTTAAGAATCATTCTACTTTATATATCTTTAATGCGGAGCAATATTTAAAGAATCATTTTCTAGAATAGAATAAGAGAAAGCCAGTTTTAGAGAAATCTTTTTTCCTAATAGTGCAGCAGAAGGCAGCCTTGCTCCTGGGCTTTGTTAAGTTACATAGATTTAATTGCCTGGAGCAGTTCTTCTAAAGTCAAGTTTACTAAAATGTGGGCCTTTGGGACCATATTTTCTGGAAACAAATGCTTTTCAAACATCTCATTTTATAATATAGTTGTATCCGGACTCTGTGGAATGTGAATATTTTAAGAATTAGGCCACTGATTTGAAAAGAAATCGATATCAAATATACAATTCCTGAAAGTCACTCAAATTAAGGTAATTTTTTGCACATTTAAATGTTACTACCATTCCTAACTCACCCCACCCCCACCTCCTGAGCCTTTTAGCTCTTAAAACTGTCTGGAAACCAAACCGTACTTTAAAAATTATTTTTATGGGGGAAAAATGAAAACACATTTCACTTTTCTTTATGTACGATGGTGCACCTTCCCATAACTCCTGTGGTTTGCCCGGGACCAGGAGTGGACTTGACCACTTCCGCTTTGTCCCTTACATAGAGAAAGAGACCAGTCACAAAGCCTTCATTTTCTAATCCCAGGACTTTTCTTCACGATTATCAAAACGCCTGTTCTAATGGCAACTCCAACATGAACTTGCTCTAGTCAGCAGCCCCTGCTGCTCCTTTTTTTTAACCTCACATGAGCTTAAGTATCTTTATTTAACTCTTTCACAGCACGGCTAGACCTGTTTCTCTCATCAAGAATGGGGTGGGAGCAGGGGTGGCGGGGACTTGTCAGAATAAATTACAATTTTTGGCAAGCGTCTGTGTCTCTTACCCACTTAGGAACTAGAATATTGCCTTGTAAAACAGTGCAGCCCTTCTATTATTGCTTAATTATAAGGCCAAAATAAGGACACCGTTTTATAGGCTCTTTTAAGGTCTATACGTAGGATTTTCATCTTGGAACACATCAAAAGAGATTAGGTTTAGCTGACGACACCAGCTCCACAGATCGGTCAGGAACACCAGTCTTGGGGTCCAAGGGGAAGTTACACTGCACATTCTCTTTGTCTACTTTCTCTTTCCCATAAACGAAAGATGCACACACCTCAAACGTAAGCCAGGAAATCACTGTTCCCATTCTTACAACACAACTCCATCTGGGTCCAAGAGACGGGTGCACAATGATTAATCCATGATGTTGGAGGAACGACAAGACCCCTCAGCTCTGTGAGGCGCCTTTAGGTTGACAGCAAAGTTTTCATATCTCCTCCAAACCCTTCTCAAGGGACACACACACGGCTCTGTCTCAGCTGGTGCCAGTGTCATCTTGAATCCCTGACCTCTACCCGGCCTTCTTAACCAAATTGTGCTGGATTATGCTGCAAAAAGGAGCAGATTCATAACCATGGAGAAATGACATTTGGGCAAGGGCATGGGATGGTTTGATATGTTTCTGTAGGTCCAGATTTGATTCTGTACTCCACTCCATTTTAACTCTTTATAATTAATTTCTTCAAGGATCAAGAAACCCCTGGGAGAACTGGCTTTTACCACCAACACGTAGGTGAGACAGATGTGAACTGAAAAATACATTTGATATTTTAAAATAATAAATATTAGTTGGCATGCTAATAGGTGTTCAGTGCATTATTTTCTTAAGGGTATTTATTGAGAAGACACACATTGCAGGGGCTTGGCGTGAATATGGGGTTCCTACACAAGGGCTGAATCCATGGAATAAGCCTGTCAGTTTTTGTCTAAGCTTCCTTACCAGTTTTAGGATTACATCAAGAACTAATTTATTTAATATGCTACGTACAAAAGGATGTATAGTCATCGGCTACCAATGACAATAACATTTTTTCACTTATATTTGCACTGGATCTCAAGCTCTTTGGATTTTTTTTAAAGATTTTATTTATTTATTTGAGAGAGAGACAGAGAGAGAGAGTGTGCAAGCATGAGTTGGGGGAGGGACAGAGGGAGAGAGACAAGCAGACTCCCCTGCTGAGCAGGGAGCCCCATGCAGGGCTCGATCCCAGGACCCCGAGATCATGGCCTAAACCAAAGTCAGATGCTTCACCAACTGAGCCACCCAGGTACCCCAAGCTCTTTGGATTTTACGGGGGCAGGATTGGTATTTCACGGTCTACATGCTGGGAGTAACACAGTCAGTGGTTCTTGAGTGTAAAAGGATGTTCTGAAGAAAAGAGAGTACAGCAGCCCTACTCTCAATTTCAAAGGGGAAAAAAACATTTTATTGATATTATAAAAATCTAATAGAAACAAAAAGAAGGGAAATTTGCACATAAAAGAGGGCAATAGTAAGCACTAAAGGAGAATAAGACAGAGTTCCATTGAATCGGGTACTTAGGACATCCAGACTCATCAGCTGAGGAAGCCCCGTGGAGACAGCCTGGCTGGAGTCCCGATGGACAGGCCTCCCTTCAGGTGAGACTTGCAACTGACCATCCCCCTAAGGGCCACAGTTATAGGGCAAATAATGGGGTCTGAACTTAAACATTTGTTTGCCTACGTGCAGTTTGGAGTGAGCTGCATTCCTCTGTTATCATGTCTTTACATACCCAAGGAGCCTGGGCTTGCTGTGCTCGCCCCGCCTGGAGCTGGGGAGGGGATGTAAGGCAAAATGTATAGCTCTTAGCGTCCAGGCCAGAAGGGCCAATTTTGACCTGGAGGCCAGCTAATGTCAACTCATCGGGCTCCTGAGGTCACTTATGTAGCACAAGTCTCACAAACACTATGCTTTAGCCTGCCTGCCTACATGCAGGTTGGGAAGGTCGGTTATGCAGGACAAATCACAGAAACCTCCATCCATACAATAAAGGGAACCTGATTCTCCATGGCATTTCATCCAGGTCTTTGGTTAAATTCGTGCATCTGTTGTACCAGTTGAGAAATAATGGGCAAGATATTGATGAGAATAATAAAAATTATATTTATGTAAATGTCACTTTGTGCCAGGTACTGTTCTAAGCACTTTTCTGGCATTTTCTTTTAATCATCGTAAGTATCTTATCCCATGAAGTTTTACTATCCATTTTACAGATGAGAAAACTGGGGCTCTGAGAGGCACAGTCCTTTGTCCAAGGTCACAGATAGATAGGGGGAGCTGGCCTCTGCAGCTGGTTGGGTATCTATAGACGTCATCTGGCTGACTCAGATCCTTAGGGCTTGAATCACAGGTTCTATTTGGTGGACTTCTGAGTATCAACTTCTGTGACATGGCCATGGAAAGGACAACCTTAACATACAGCAGAGGAGACTTACGGTGACCTACACTCACCAACAGACACAGTCATTTCAATAATACTAACAAAAGATTCAGTGAGGTGGCTGGCTCAGTGGGGGGTTAAACATAAAGGGGAGAGAACACGTAGGATGTATTAGTTTTCTAATGTTGCTGTAAAAAATTACCACAAAGGTGGTGTCTTAAACCAATACACATCTATTATCTTATAGTTCTGGAGGTCAACAGTTGGAAATGGGTCTCACTGAACTGAAACAAGATGTGTGCATTCCTTCTGGAAAGGATTTGTTTCCTGGCCTTCCCCAACTTTTAGAGGCTGCCCACATTTCTTAGCTCATGAGCACCCTTCTCCCTCTTCAAAACCAACAACAGCAGTCCAGTCTTTCTCACCCTGCATTACTCGGACACTGACATTTCTGTTTCTTCTTCCACATTTAAGTATTCTTGTGGTTATACAGTTAACCTTGAACAATGCAAGGGTTAAGGGCACTGAGACCCCCTCCCCCACCACACACACAGTGGAAAATCCAAGTATTACTTTTCATTCTCCAAAACTTAACTACTAACAGCCTAATATTGACTGGAAGTCTTACCAATAATGTAAACAGTCAATTAACACTTATTTTGTGTGTTATATGTAGTATATACTGTATTCTTACACTAAAGTAAGCCTGAGAAAATTGTTATTAAGAAAATCATTACGGGACGCCTGGGTGGCTCAGTTGGTTAAGCGTCTGCCTTCAGCTCAGGTCATGATCCCGGGGTCCTGGGATCGAGTCCCGCATCGGGCTCCCTGCTCCGCGGGGAGCCTGCTTCTCCCTCTGCCTCTGCCTCTCTCTCTCTCTATCTCTCATGAATAAATAAATAAAATCTTTAAAAAAAAAAAGAAAAAGAAAATCATTAGAGGGGCACCTGGGTGGCTCAGTGGGTTAAGCGTCTGCCTTCAGCTCAGGTCATGATCCCAGGGTCCTGGGATGGAGCCCTACATCAGGCTCCCTGCTCAGCGGGGAGCCTGTTTCTCCCTCTGTCTCTGCTGTTCCCCCTGCTTGTGCTCTCTTGCTCTGTCAAATAAATAAAATCTTGAAAGAAAGAAAGAAAGGAAAGAAATCATTAGGAAGAGAAAATTCATTTACATTATTGAATTGCATTTATTGAAAAAAAAATCCACATATAAGTGGCCTTGTGCAGTTCAAACTCATAATGTCAAAGGTCAAATGTATTAGGCTCATGTGAATCACCCAGAATAATCTTCCTAATATCAAGTCACTGATTGGCAACCTTAGTTCCAGCTGCAACCTTAATTCTACTTTGTCATGTAACTTAACATATTCACAGGTTCCTGCGATTAGCATCACTGGGGGATCATTGTTCTAAACAGGTACATCATAGCAAAAAGTGGTCCAGTGGCAGATAACAACAAGGTATTTTTCAAGAGGCTGCTAATACTGAATTACCTAAGTGTTTGATAGGAATGACGTAAATATCTTCTAAAGAAATTTTTGTCCCAGGACAGGAGGCAAAACTGAACTCACAAGTGCAGATCAAGTATTGGGGGTTTTGTTTACTCATTTGGGAACCATCAGTTATGTGACAGAGCACAGTAACTGGTTGTAGTAGGTTTCAGAAGCTGACAGAGATCATTGGAGGGTCAGTAAATTTCTTAATATATATACCTCTCCTTGGTCTCTTCTTTCTCAATTTCTTCACAGGCCATTCAAATTGTATCTTGTGTCTTTGTCAGTTTGTTTTAAAATTGTAAGGAGCTCCAAGGATTAAAAAAAAAAAAAAAAGTGTGGCTTGTTGAAACTAAAAACAGAGGTGTATTCTAATGGAAATGAAGACCAAACCTGGTTTGAATGGATTTGTGGGAAGCAGATTGCTGCTGAGGTCTTTTGTGCTGTGTGCCTCACTCTCAGACTTGGAATTCCAAGCCAACTGGGTGACTGATCAAAAAGAGCTCTCAGAAGCCTCCACCAAATCGCAGCCAGCGATGATGATGGTCCCAGAATATCCAAGGAGAGACAAAGTCAAAAGAGCTACAATCTAAAAATAATTCCACTGCATTCCCATCTCTAATATCATCTCTATCTTTGAAAAGGAAGGACAAGGAGGAAAGAAGGAGCTGAAAGTTTGATGAGAGAAGACAGGAAAAAAAAATGCTATGAGAAATTAGCACTTGGTGTACTATTTTCTTAGATTTACTTTCACTTCTTTTGATATTTTACAAAGAAGTAAAAAAAAATCATACTAAAGACTGTTTATTTACATAATAAACATAATTTTTGATACTATATAGACCAGCTGGTGGTTTTCCAAGTAATTAGTGCGACAGCTGCTTAAAATGAATTCATATCCTACATAGACCTCCATCCTCACCTGGAGATAACACAAATAACAAATATTTGTGTGGTATTATACAGTTTACAGAGATCTATACCCTAAATTCCTTTTTTTTTTTTAAAGATTTTATTTATTTATTCATGAGAGACAGAGAGAGAGAGAGAGAGAGAAGCAGAGGGAGAAACAGGCTCCCAAGGAGCAGGAAGCCTGATGTGGGACTCGATCCCAGGACCCCGGAATCATGACCTGAGCCAAAGGCAGACGCTTAACCATCTGAGCCACCCAGGCTCCCTACCCTAAATTCTTTTTTAAAAATCTTTCTACCCTGAGCTAAAACCACAGTTTAGGGCGCCTGGGTGGCTCAGTCGTTAAGCATCTGCGTTTGGCTCGCGTCATGATCCCAGGGTCCTGGGATGGAGCCCCGCATCGGGCTCCCTGCTCAGCGGGAAGCCTGCTTCTTCCTCTCCCACTCCCCCCTGCTTGTGTTACCTCTCTCGCTGTCTCTCTCTCTGTCAAAAAAAAAAAAAAAAAATTAAAACCACAGTTTAATGACTTAGTTTCTGACCTGGTGACCTCATAGAGGTCCTTTCTTTTTCTCCTATTTCTCAGCCATAAAAAGGGAAGAATTTTAATACTACATCTTTACCATTTAAACACTACCATAAAAATATGTTGGCATGCTCTCTACTGAGATTCTCGAATAAAATACTAATATCAAATGTAAAATACTATTTTAAATCTTCTCAGGGTTGTTTGTCTTTAAAATTATGCCTATAACATTTTGGTTTTTTTTCTTCTCGTTATGCAAAATGATGATAATTTCCCTGACCTTAATGAGTAATTTTCAGATTCCAACAGAAAGCCAAAAGAAATGCTATTTTCCTTAGTGAATGCATAGGATTTTATCCCTCAGACTTCTAAAATCCAATTCATTTGCACATAGTAAAATAAGAATATAGAAGATCTTACGGTAGTTTTCATTGGAAGCACCCAATATGCTAGACAATGAAGCTTGCTAGAGAAGGAGACAGTATAATATCGTGGAAAGAGACTTGATTATGGAAATCAAACAGAAATGGTTTGAATTCTGCCTTTTACTTCTGTGTTTTAATTTCTGCATCAGCACAATATATAAAAATGATTCTTGATTCCAAGAGTTTTTGTGAAGCTTAAATAAGATATTTTTTAAATGCCTGGAAAGTTAATCATTCTCTAAGTGTTAGATCTCCTTGTAGTCTCCCTTTAAATAGGCTTCACTGCTTGCGGTTGTCACAGGTGAGTGTGTTTCCATAAGAATTTTACAGGACAAAATGAAGCATAATAATCAAAGTCTCTTGGAACCTCATGGCCAGAAACAAACACCAGATTGTTTTAAGGAGCCCTGCCTATTCCTGATTTGAAACTCACCCGGAATGCCTGAGACACTGGTTTTCTATGGTAATTTAGCAAGATCATATCTGATCCTTTCTACATTAGCACCAGGCTTGGACTCTCATGGTCACTGCTTAGGAGGGGCCCACAGTTAGGTTCTTCAACGTCAAGGCATCTGACTTAATGTGTCCGGGCCACTCTAGTGGTGGCCTTGAGAGAAATGCAGGAGCAAGGCTGGAACATAAGTACTCTAACTTTAAGCTCCATGTGGCCTCTTCCATATTTGCATTTTTGTTGGCTGTTTACATTTGCCCAGCATTTAAATCGTTCTTTGAAAACCAAGGTTAGGATTGCTTTCCGTCTTTTGAAAAATTTAATTCCAGTTGTCCTAGAACCTGAGAATACTTAGAAATTTTCCATATTCACCTCCTATTATTTACAGAGTTATGGTACTTGGCAATAAAATGATATACATGGAGGCTGTGTCTCCATGTGGTGGCCATATAAAACCCAAACTAGCTGATATGGCACAAGAATCAAAAAAAGCTCCAGGCTATAGCTAGGAAAGCAAGACTGTATCTAGTTTTGCATCTGTCACCATCTCTCTGATTCTGGGCTGGTTATTTGGATCTGTTTTGTAATCCTTACAGTGTGTAGGTGGCTATCATCTAAAGATACAACTTAGAGCTCACAAACCAATGCCACAGACTTTTGTTTGACAAAGGGCAATGCATCAAAATGCATGAAGGCAAAAACTCTTTTGACTATAGGAGAAATGGACAAAAATATAATTTTACTAGAAAAGCCACCCTCATAGAGTGGGAGATGTTCAAACAAGGGGGTTGGCTTTAGATGATCTCCAAGGTTCCTTCCACCCCAGGAGCCTTTATTCTGGTTATGAGGTCAGCACTGATACAGTTGCCTTGCTGTGTCATCACATGGCAACCTCAACCCAACTCTGCATGTTCAGGGCACAGAATGTGTAAGGGAGAAATTCCTGGTTCACTATGATTAAGGCACTGCTTATAGACAAAGCCATGTCCTCAACAGCAGAATTTGGAACTTAAGACTGTCTCATGGATTTGACTGCTGATGAGCAGAACTCACGATTCTGAACATATTTTTCATCTTTCCAGAGGAAGTGTTTGTGTGTTTGACTTAGGTGAAATGCATCTCGGGCATTTGCTTTATCTTTCTTTTAATATCTATTTCTTTGCCACATTTAATGATTTAGACTGCCCTCCTACTTCTTGGCATTACTGTGCTTAAGAGTAGATTGAAAGTTACAGCAAAAGTTAAATAGTTTGGAAATGTGGTTAACAGTGTGCTACGACTACTTTCAGCTGAAGTGTTAAAATTGCCAGTAAATCAGAAAGAAAAGAGAAGACAGAGCATTTGCCCAAAGCCCAAAGCAGAATTTCACCAACATGAATAATTTTCAGGGTTTAGGAGGCTATTAAACCTTTACTTTACACATATTTTTAGGCTCCTTTGAGATTTCTCACTGAATTCACAGATGTTTATAATATCTTGATGAGTCAAGCAATGTTCAATCTTAGACTCAAATTGTAAGTCCCCTCCAGCTCAAAAAATCTTTAATTTTATTATCTTTACTAACAGGTCTGGCATGCAGCTTTAAGACCATAATGTGAAACTGGATCAGACAGATGGGTGGACTAGTGGCTTATGACTTAAGTCTCAAAAATTCAGGAATGTGCTAAATCTAATTACCCAAATAATACATTCACAAATTTTCATTTAAGTTTTATTTAAACAAACAATAATTGAATCACTCCTCTCCACCAGTGCCCGGCCTAGGAGAGACTGTAAACATGTGGTCCCTGTACTCATGGGGAGGTCTGAAATAGGCTTCATGTATATACTGTTAGTTTATAGTTTTCATATCATAAAATTCCTTATTTCATCTTTCATGGAATAGTGCCACTGTTCTTAAACTCTACAATCTTAAGAAAAACCAGCGTACAATGCATTTAGGATTTCTTCAATGTGGTAATGAAACCCAGGGCTTTTCTGTGGTTCTGATTCTCATCATTTCCTCTGAAGATGAAGAATCAGCACCAATTCCTCCCCGACCCCACCCAAGTGTACATAGAGACCCCTAGCTCCCTTTGTAATGCTGGGGACCAATAAAATTTGAATGGGTCTAACATGTTTGAAAAAGAAAAGAAAAGATTTTCACTTGCCTTGTGTAATCCTAGCTACTTGGGTAATTACCTTAGAAAAGATGCCAGTTTCTGCCAGATAGTGTTTTAGGACCAGAAAAGATACGATACGGAAAATAGAGATGTGTCTTCTAGTAACAAAGTATCCTTGGTTACACTGACATGAGCTACAACTGGTAGGTAATGTGATTTCCAAATGGGTACTTTCGGGACCCTTTGGTTCTCGAAGTTTTGCAGGGACCATTGGAGCAGTAGGTATACCTAGAACTCATTTGATTATATTTTTTTAAACTGCATTTTGTTTTACTTTGTTTAAACCCTTTACAGAGCTTAAAAAAAAAAAAAGTGAGGCAGGAGAGTATGAAAAAAGAATATAACAGAAAGCTGGCAAGTGGTCTTGGAATGGTGGAATCTTTATTTGAACTACCCTTAGGTTCCTTGGTGTGTTCAGGTATGAACAGGTTGGGAAAATTCAGTAGAAATAACCTTGGCTGGAAGAGGGTCTGAAGCTCAATCAAATGCCGTGAGAAACCGAAAAAAAAAAAAATGCTTCTTATTAGATCCTGAACCCCTTTCAGCAACTGTGGCTACGTTTCTGAGATTACTCTTTTATGCTATAGATATCGAGAAAACATGCCAGGATTTTCTAGTATAATTACAACCAAATCTCCAGCCTTCATTGGCCCCTACCAGGCTGCCACAGGGTTAGAGCTAAAACTTTCCTGTCACAAAGAGTCACTGTCAATTTTGTAGTCAGAAAACAGAGGAAAATATGAAAACATCACAATCCATTCCTTCCTTTAATATTTTATGAACTAAATACAGGCCCATGTAGCTTGTGTCCAAAATAATCAGGGCAGAAATAGTCAATGAGTCCAATTAGAATGGCTCAGCAGATTTAATACACATTTTAAAATATATTCTGCACGTGTTTCCATTTTATTTTCTTATTTATTAATTTTTTCAAATAAATCAGTGGAAGAAATTCCTTGAGTATTTGTTTTTCTGCAGGGAGAAAACAGATACATTTGGGTGATACAAATGTATTGAGTTTCTGTGGGGAAAAAAGCAGAAATCATGACATAAATAAAAAGGAGGGCACACTTATTGTTGCATGTCAAATTTATTTGACCCACTAGTGAATATGCTATTCAGTATATCTAAATTATCTATGTAATAGAAAACATCAAAGCTACTTTTTTACCTTAAACACTCTGAAATGGAAATACTAGCAAAATACAATAACCTGGACTAACCCAACTGTCTTGATTTCTGTTCCCGATTCTAAGCTGCTGGGAGTTACTGGATCAATTCCCATGATCCAGCTGATTCCATATCCATAATGGATAATCTTACCAAAGCGCAGAGGACACCTTGGTGAACCCTCAGTTTGTCTCCTACAGAATTCACCAGGTCAATTCTTTCAAACTGTTTCCCTTGTTAAGCCCACAGACTCACTCTTTTAAGATATTACTTTGTAAACTAATTCATTAATGACGAGATAAACTTCTTCTTTCCTCAAATTTCCCCTTTTTCTTTGGTCTTGGAGGATAAAATGTCCCTTTTTTTAAGGCAAAGCTTCCACCTGTGCTTTTGAACTGATTTATTATAATCCCCACCAGGTCCCTGCTTGAGCAATACTTATCTACAAATTCATGCTTAGGTCTTAAATCTTATGTACAAATATGGCCACATCTCTCTCATCTAAAGGTACCCTCCATTCTCTTTAAACCATTCTGACCAGGTGTTTGCACCTACCCCCATTACAACTGACCTGTGCCATGACAAACCAAGAGTCAGTTCTCAGCACACCTCACACTTGCCCTGTCAGCAGATTTCACACAATCAACCTGTCTTAGTCTGTTCAGGATGCTGTAACAAAATCCTATAGACTAGGTGGCTTACGAACAACAGAAATTTATTCTGCATGGTTCTGGAGAATGGGAAGTCCAAGATCAAGTCACCAACATGGTTGGGTTTGTTGAGAACATGCCTCTTGCTCCACAGATGGTCCTTCTTGCTGTGTTATCAAATGGCAGACAGAGAGGAAGGGAGAAAACTCTCTGGGATCTCTTTTATAAAGGCACTAATCCCATTCATGAGGGCTCCACTCTTATGATCTAATCACTTCCCAATGGTCCCACCTCCAAATACCATCACACTGGGAATTAAATGTCAACATAAGAATTTCATGGAGACACACAACATTTAGTCTATTGCACACTCCTTCTTCAATCACTTTCTCACTTAGATTTCAGACCATGTTCTTCTGGTTTTCTTCCTTACCTTCTGACCACTCTTCAGGTTCAGCTCTACTTCTTGATTTTTATGTGGTGCATCACCCTGGAACCCTTCGTTATCTCCTCCACTCCTTGTGTGATGTCATCCAATCATTTGATTTTAAGAATTTACATATTGATGGTCCTAAGATATATATATTTCTAAATTCTCCTCAAGCTTTAGACTTATTATATCCAACTGCTGCTTAACATCTCCACTTAAGTGTATAATAGGTATTTGAAACAGTATGTCTAAAACAAAATTTTTTATTTCCTACCTAAAACCCCTCCTCCATAAAAGTTACTTATAACTGGGTATTATTTCCTTCCCATTTGCCCAGTAGCTCTTCCATGTCCTCATACCTCATATCCTATTTGTTCACTGTCTCTTGGCACCCAAATTGAAATTGCATCCAAAACCCAAACTCACTCATCACTTCTACCATTATTACTCAGATCCTAGCCACTATTAATTCCTGCCAGGATTACAAAAGCCTTCTGACTGGTTCCATTGTTTTATATCTTATCTCTTAGGGTCCACTCTTCACAAAGGAGTCAAAGGCCCATTTAAAATTATCTATCTATCTATCTATCTATCTATCTATCTATCTATCTATCTATCTATCTAATACAGAGAATAAAATCCACAGCTTTCTCCACAAGCCCACAAGACTCTACATGATCTGGTACCCAGCCTACCTCTCCAAACTCATCTCCTATCGTTTTCCAATTTGCTGCGTTCCAGACCCACAGACTTTCTTCTTTCTCCTGAAATACTCTAAATTTGTTTCTAGCTTGACTCTTTCCCATCACATTTACCCTGTTGACAGCCCTCTTGTAGATCATCAATGACCTAAGAAGCCAAATTCAACTAACTTATTGCCAGATCTCAACTTATTGACTTTTCTACTGTGTTTGAAACCATTAACCAATCTGTTCATTACTGAAACTCTGTCCTCTCCTGGCTTTCTTGATATTGAGTTCTCTTGGTTTATCCATTAATTCTCCAAAGATTTCATTTCAGTCCTTTGGTGGAGTCCCTTTCCTCTGTCCAAACTTCAAAGGTAGACTTTCAATCACATCAACAAAAAACTGTATAAAGGGGCACCTGGGTGGCTCAGTTGTTAAGCGTCTGCCTTCGGCTCAGGTCATGATCCCAGGGTCCTGGGATCGAGCCCCGCATCAGGCTCCCTGCTCCGTGGGAAACCTGCTTCTCCTCTCCCACTCCCCCTGCTTGTGTTCCCTCTCTTGCTGTGTCTCTCTCTGTCAAATAAATAAATAAAATATTTAAAAAAAACTATATGTAGAAAAATAGTTTGAAATAAATCACCAAAATGTTTTCTCAGGGAGGTGAGAGAGTGTGTTATCTGTTTTCATTTTACTACTGTATATGTTCTACTTTAATGAGAATAAATAACTTCTGAGGTTTTTTTAATCAGATAATACATGCACATGCTTAAAAATTAGATAGCATAGAAATACTTATAATGAAATGTGATATTCATCTGCTATCCAACCACCACACCACACTTGATTCTACTTTCCAAAAAATAACTTTTAATCATTTCTGTTTTGAATCTTATATGTCTTTATGTCTCTAAACAATTATTCGTCGAATTAGGATACAGGCTGTTCTAATGTGGAACTCAAAAATACAGTGATATAAACTCTGGCCTTGTGGAGGATGTGGTCCTTTTCTACAGGCTTCAAAGACTTTCTGCTTCAGCTGCACTCTAGCCTCGGGAAGGTGAAGAGAGAAGGCAAGCATGCTTTTTTATTTTAAGGACATGATCCAAATATTGCATAATACTGCAGCTCAGCCTACTGTTGGTCATACCTAGCTGCAAGAAAGTGTAGTTTTTAGCTGCGGGGCCATGTATCCAGATTTATTTTATTTTATTGTATAGAAAGGGATGATGAACATTAAAGGATAGCTCTTTTGGAATAATCAGCTTCAGATGTTATCTGTTGACTCCGCAATGTTACATGAAGATCTAGTTCATCTATAACTCCCTTCTCTTCTTCCCTCCTTTCCCAATAGAGTTATATCACTAATATTGGTCCCACTATTGGTTATCTATATTCCCTCATTGTAAATGACCATGTTATCACCTGCATCCTTCCCTCCATTTCTCAAATTTTACTTTTATATTGTCAATTTTGATAACATTTACATTCTTTTATCTACCAGAACAAAGTCTTTGGTGTTTGCCTATAGGTTGATTCTATAAGTTGAAAAATCAGTTAATAGCAGTTATAGCATTTGACGGCATAAATGATGATCACTGTTATGCCAAGTCATGTGTTTTAACATCATTCTCTTCTCCAAAACACAAGCTCATGAACATTCTCAAAGGAGGATCTTTCTGGGATCAAGTTCAAATTGATTCTTCTTTCTTATATCTTCACCATTTATTCAAAATCAAATGTTATATTTTAGTTTTCTCTACTTTCATACCATGAATTTATTGCAAATGAGACCTGCTGAGTAGAACCCTTAAGCCTCAACCTTTCAATTCAAATAATATAATTCCTATGGTCAATAAAGATTAATCATTCATCTATTAACTCAAATACAAAAATGAGTTAGCATATCACCTACTCTTCTGATTAGGCATTCTTCCTGGACTACCAGTAATTTTGATTTACTGACAGAGAGCATATGTTTTGTTTTCATGACATTTAGCAAGAATATGCCATTAATCCGCTTTTTATTTTTCCTAAATCTGAAAATTCATTCCAAAAGAGTTTCACAGAAACCCTTAATTACTGAAAATCATGGTTCTGCTACTAAATAATGTTCTGAATAATAAATACTGTACTTATGGGGATTCATTATTAAATCCAGCTAGGAATCACCTTTCCTAAGGCAAATAATAATAATAATTGCACATAATAATGTCTAATTTCCATGATGGGTACTAAAAATGAGAGTGCGTTAATGCTCATAAAAATAGTCAATAACAAAGGTTCTGTACATGATAGTAAAATAATTCCAAAAACTCCAAATGTAGGTCAAACTGATAAGCATGAAATATCTACTACCAGAAATCTATATGTCCTTCATGATTGATCTTTTAGGACCCTGTGTCTCTTCCAACACTATCCATGGGAGGTGGATAAGGCCAGAATGGGACAAGGTAATATAGATAATAATATTGGCTTTGTGGTCACACAATGTTGAGCTTAAATTCTGGCTCCAGGTTCAACCATCCACTAGTTTTGTGATTTGGGGCCAGTTATTTACTTTCTCTGACCCTTAGTTTCCTTATCTAAATAATGATTAAAAATACTACAATTTTAGGTAGGTAATTACAAAAAGCTTCACAGAAGGTGTCTTTTTTCAGAGTCCCGAGTGACATAAAGGACTGGCATTTCTAAGAAGTACACAAAACCTCAAACTCATAAAGGAAAAAAATATATAATTTCTTCATACACCCTGAGAAACCCAGTTTGCAAGGAAAATGACTGACCTAGAGATGATTTCTACAACTAATAAAGAGCTCACATAAATCAATAAGAGAACAATCAAATACATTGAAAATGGGGTATTAAAAAAGCAATTTAGGAAAAAAATGCCTGCAGTCAGTGAGCATATGAAAAAAATGTCTAACTTCTCTTGTAATATCAAGTATTATTCTCTTCACTTGAAATTTCTTTTAGGGGGGCACCTGGGTGGCACAGTCAGTTAAGCGACCAACTCTTGGTTTCAACTCAGGTTGTGATCTCAGGGTCCTGAGATCAAACCCTGCGTGGGGCTCTGCGCTCAGCACAGAGTCTGCTTGAGATTCTCTCTCTCTCTCCCTCTGCCCCTCCTGCTCATGCTCTGTCTCTCTAAAATAAATAACTCTTCAAAAGATTTTCTTTTATGTCTTTCTTCTCTAATGTCCTGCACATTTTCAACCATGATTATAATGTTTACTCATTTTGTTTGCTGTTGTGAATGAGATTCCTTCTTCCATTATAACTTCCCAATGATTTTTTTACGTATATAGCAACCTACCAACATGACCAAATCTGGTCTGCTGCCTGTTTCTTAAAGTTTTATTGGCACATAGTCATGCCCCTGTATTTTCACCTTGTCTATAGCTGCTTTTATGCGGCAACAGCAGTGTTGAGTGATTGCAATAGACTGTATGACCAGAGCCTAAAATATTTACTATCTATCCCTTTATAGAGAAAGTATGCCAACCCCTGACATATAGGAAAGCTACTAAATTTTATATATTAATTTATAAACAACTTCTCTATTGAATTTTTTTTACTATTTTAATCATTTTTATTTTTCTTGGGTTTTCTAGATTTAAAAAATCATATCACATGCCAGTAATGATAATACTGTCTTTTCTCTCCTTTATTTAAAACTTTTACCCTTTCCCTGTCCTAACTGCATTGATGGGGTTTCCAGAGAACTATCACATAATTCTGGTGGTAGTGGGCATTCTGACTTTAATAGAAATTGCTTCTAATATTCCATTGTAAATTAGGATCCTGGATTATAGCTTGAAATATGTGTTCTTATCATGCTAAAATCAATTTTTATTTTACTAGAGTTTTACATTAATCAGACTTGACTTCTAACCTATATCAAAGGAACATTCAATATTTATGATCTTTTTTTTTTAAACAATATTAACCCAATCCTATAGCACATTGATAAATTTCCCAATGTGGAAAACTCAAAGACGCACCATCCGTAGGCAGGATTTGCTGCCCCGCTAGAGGAAGTGTGGGGACAACATAGCTGCCCACTATCAGGGTCCTTCAGGTTCTGCCTCAGCTGCACGGAGTTGCCTCCCCCATAATCACACTGTTTTGGGGGCATCCCACAGGTCTGGTGACTGAACAAAGAAAAGGTGTAAGTTCTTTGCTGGACTGACTGAGATTTAGTAAGGACTGCTTTGCAGTTCTCCCTTTGCCTCAATCCTGCTTTCTCCTTCATTTCAGAGATATTGATCCCTAATAAAGATACCTCTAAACTCCATCTCAACATACTCTGCCAGGGAACCCAACGTCTATGCCTAGAGAGTTACTGAAGGGTTGAATCTGGAGTCATTACTGTGGGAAAGATTTAAAACCTATATTCAATTCCTGACATGAAAAAAAATTTAATGTCCTCAGAAATTATATGCACAGTAATTCTTATACTTTTGGTATTTCTACTATTAGTGGTTTATAATTTTTATTTTAAAATATAATTATCTAATCCATGCAAAAGATCCTTATTAAATACAATGAAATGTGGCTAAAATTTTATGAACAGAGACATTAATTACAAAATTATTTATTGGACATAACTAAATACCTAACAATAAGGAGTTTGTAGAGTAAGTTGGGATATATCCCTGTGATGAAATATCTTATAACCATTAAAATTACATTTACAAAGATTTTTAATAAGAGAAAAGGATGAATAACTATGGAGTTTAAAAAATAACACAGTGATTTTGTGCTTAAAAGGAGAGTATGAAATGTGCTCCCTTTGTAGAAAGCAATGAGTATGGAAACACCAAAGCATGTTCTCTGGGGGAAAGATATGATCAGAACATAAAATTGTACATACAGAATCTAAATAAACTTTCTAAAAAATTTTCATGGAATAATGGCTAAAAGAAAACAGCTCAACATGTCTACAGTGGTTATCACTTAATGAAGAAATTACAGAGGATTTAAAATTTCTTTATCATGCATTCATTTTTATAATCAGAAAAAAATACTCTTTTTTTTTTAAGATTTTATTTATTTATTTGAGAGAGAGAATGAGATAGAGAGAGAGCATGAGAGGGGGGAGGGTCAGAAGGAGAAGCAGACTCCCTGCTGAGCAGGGAGCCTGATGCGGGACTCGATCCCGGGACTCCAGGATCATGACCTGAGCCGAAGGCAGTCGCTTAACCAACTGAGCCACCCAGGCGCCCGGAAAAAAATACTCTTAAAGTATTTCCACTAGTTTTCTAGAAACACCCAGTTCAGCCATACATAGTATAATTTGAATCTAATGAACTTTATATTAATGGAATTCACAAGGACTTAAGAAAGGACGCTTAGTAAGGCAATAGCCAAGTTGTTAAATATAAGTTGGCATTTGGGTAAGAGGTTTAGAATTTGATAATTATAAACTATACAGTTAGAAGCATTTAATACCTACAGTGTACCTGAAATTTTTTTTTTTTTTTTAAGATTTTATTTATTTATTTGACAGAGAGAGACAGCGTGAGAGAGGGAACACAAGCAGGGGGAGTGGGAGAGGGAGAAGCAGGCCTCCCGCCGAGCAGGGAGCCCGATGCGGGGCTCGATCCCAGGACCCTGGGATCATGACCTGAGCCGAAGGCAGACGCTTAACGACTGAGCCACCCAGGCGCCCCTGGTCTTTTTTTTTTTTTTTTAAAGTAAACTCTACCCCCAACATGGGGCTTGAACTCCATACCCCAAGATCAAGAGTCATATGCTCTACTGAGTGAGCCAGCCAGGCACACTAGCTTGGAATTCTTTTAAAATGGATAAAGAATTTAGACACTGTGAAGGAATTGGACTTCAGAATTCTAGATTATTTACTCATTTTCTCCAGTCTATAGTTTCATCTGTATCTAATTTAATAGCAAGTTTTTTTTTTTTTAAAGATTTTATTTATGTATTTGACAGAGAGAGCGCGAGAGAGGGAACACAATCAGGGGGAGTGGGAGAGGGAGAAGCAGGCCCCCCACGGAGCAGGGAGCCTGATGCGGGGCTCGATCCCAGGACTCTGGGATCATGACCTGAGCCGAAGGCAGACGCTTAACGACTGAGCCACCCAGGCGCCCCGTGAAATTATTTTTTAAAACAGTTTCATGACCAATTATATTTCATGCTTATATTAATTCTTAATTTTCCTAAATAAAAGCCTACTGTTTTATTCCAAGTATCCTCTATAAAATAAAATATATGCACTGCTAGATTAGAGTTAAGAAGTTGAATAGGTTTGCCGTTAACCAAGTTCTAAACTTGAAGTTCTGTTTGATAAGACGTATAATTAACTGAGTGTAATTCTAACACTTGTGTCAGCACAGCCTCTATGAGTTAGTTCCTCGGGTAATCAGCCATGGAATATTATGAGAGGCATTTTCTCCTAGTACTCCTTGGTTTTCTCCTTCTCTACAATGGTCAAGATAGACCACCTTCACTTCTTCCCAAGTGCTTATGATTCAAGATTACAGAGTGAAATGTAATTAGTGGAAAAATATACAATAGAAAAAAAGTATATATATATGCATATTCATAGACTGTCTATGGTCACTGAAAATTCCAGTGAGAAAATGCTGCATTTATTAAATGTCCATGCTCTCTCAGATGGCTGCCATGAGAAGACACCCGATTCCCCTTGGACTTGTCCCCCTCTGAAGTCTTGGCCCCATGTGGTGCTTCCAGGACTCTGTATAACACTGCCAGAAACTCAAGGGAATTGAATCCAAACCATTGGTTCAGTCACCGAGGCTGCCTTGGTGTCTGTATCCCCTAAGGTTTATTCTCCACCACATAGAACACACTTAGTCAAGGGCCACTAAAAAGAGAAGAGAAGAGAAGAGAAGAGAAGAGAAGAGAAGAGAAGAGAAGAGAAGAGAAGAGAA